>NW_004955405.1:24203701-24464671 GCF_000276665.1 Chinchilla lanigera | reverse complement strand
TATATATATTTCAGTTCTCCTATGTCTATTCCAGCTCTCTAGTTTTGCAAAACTAACACCCTTGAATAAGAAAACCTGTGCCAGAGAGTACTTGGAATGTTTCCAACCAAAAGATTCGCAGGCTCTGACTGCCTCTAATTCATTATCTGCAACATTTCCAACGGAGACTCTAGCCAAACACAGCCCAGGCCAGGACAGGTTTTGATCTGCCAAAACAACTTGTGAAAGTGGTAAACCAATCCAATTGTGATAAATTATCTGCAAACAAAATAGATATTCTTCTAGCAATGAAGTATCAATACTATAACCAAGCAGAGATGAAAAAATTCCTAAGATGTTCTTTCAGTGGAATGTATCATAGAAAACATTTTTGTAACATTTCCAGCAATTACACTAAGACTGTATTTGGATTTAATAAGACTAACTACACCACACCAGGAAACACAGCATTTGGATTTTGCAATTTGCTGTTTATTTTCATACTAATCTTGCCAAAAATTTAAGTGTGGCTCTAAATTCGTTTCATGAGAAACTGGATAGCTCCTAGATAGTTCTTAGGTAGCATTTCAGTTGACTATAATTTGTAAATAGTAAAATATAAAACTTATAAAAATAATTTTTTTATTTTGTAGATAACAGCAAGCCAAAGAGAAATGGATGTTTTTTATAATTGATGTTAGTGAGTATATCTTAAAAGACATGCTTGAAAATGTGATACTCATCTGTCTCCTTTGCTTTGGACACACATAGATATGAAGAGTGGTAAGGAAGTAATGTACCATGTTTGGAACACTATGTTAGATAGTTTTATTACTATTTAGTTATTGAGTCCTCAAAACAAGAGTCAAAATGATCTATGTTATAGATAGTAAAACTGAGACTTACAAGCATTCAAAGTCACAAATTAGCAACTAGATAAACTTTTATTCAGGATTATCCTAGTAATGCTCTGTTAAAGATAATGATTTACCTAACTACTTTAAAAGATATAGTTTTTATGAAGTTTTACATCCTCTGTTAAATTACAAAAAATACTGAACTATAATATGATCTCTTAAATTTTTCCTATGCATTAACTAATAAAGTACCTCACATCTAGAGTTATCTGAATTTACTCAGCTTTCTAATGCTGGGACAAATACTTGATTCAGAGATGTTTATTCATAATTGGCTGAATCAAGCAGAACCATGATGGCAAAGGGACATGGCCGAGGGGCGTGGCCTAGGGGCGTGGCAGAGGAAAGCTGCTGACCTCATGGCCTTCCGGAAGCCGAGAGTACCGAGATGAAGGAGCCTGAGATCAGAGATAGTCATGATTCTCTCAGGCCTCTTTGAAGCTAATGAAGCTGATGATCAAGCAATACCATCACAGAGGTTAAAAGCAAAACAAGTTTGTGTAAGCGTTCTCATTCATCGATATCTTTTAAGAATACTAAATCAGATTAGTCTTTCATAAATATATATTTAGTGTAATACATCCCAAATGATTGCTTAAATTTTCCCTACTTTGCCCTTTGAAAATGACTCTTCCAGTATTTCCTAGCATGGTTAGTATGTCCATTATCTACTTGGTCCTTGTGCTAAAAAGACTGTTAAGTATTTTACACTTATTTCTTTTATCCAACTCTTATATATCTACTCAGTCATGAAATTTTATAGTTTCTACTTTGTTAATACCCCATTAATTATCTCATATTGCTCTCTTTCATCACTTTGATTCAAGTGTTTATCAACACATAAATGTTCTTAAATGCAAAGGTCTTAACTTTTCTGGGCACAGTTAATCACTTAGTAAACTTGCTATGGATTATTCCCCTGAAATATTTGCAAACAAAACTGGAGATGAAGGTGGGGGAAAATTATGCATCATAACATAAAAGATCTGTCATTTGAGTAATTACAATTATATAGAAATTTCAGGGTAAAAAATATCTAACACTCCATAAAATTGGAAAGTAAGAGTAAGAAACATTCAGAAATTATAAATTACATGGTCTAGTAAATGAGATCTTGAATTACTATAACCCAAATATCATTCTACTCTTTTTTCGGAGATTGTCATCTACATATTAATGAAATAGCATTGCTTCTGTGAGACCTTTATGAAATCCCTCTAAAAAAACAACTTTCTACTTCCTGTAGTGTTTATACACAATGTTAATACAGAATTTAACAAACTTTATTTATTTCCTTATATATTGAATAGCTGCACAGAATTTTCACTTCTTAAGGATCCTGTTGGTATCTGAGTTTGTAATACACAATGAACAAATAGAATTATTGTTAAATTGCTAAACATATATATATATACATATATATAACAACTAATATGTATTAAATTTTAATTACATCATGCAGTTTTATGTTACTATATACCATAAATACATACCATATAAAATGTATAATTGTTGCAGTCTTTAAATTTGTATAAAATATGTATATTTATTTTTATCCATATGACTTTATTTTTATCCATATGACTTTACATGGTGTTCATTAGAATGGAAAGTTCTGTCTAAACTTGGCCACCTTAAGAAAATGAGAGATATATACCAGCTTCCTAATCAACAGAGGAAAGGTAATATATGCCTACATGGAAAGCATTTTAGAAAATCATTTGTTAAGTGTATTTCATGACCCTTTTCACTAAGTGGATGTTCCAGTTACTTTTTTTCTCATTGCTGGGACAAAATACCTGACACTTAAAATTAAAGAGGGAAAGATTTATTTAGCTCATGCTTTGTAGAGGTTTCAGTCCTAATCAGCTGGCTCCAAGGCAGAGGGACACATGGCAGAGGATGCCAGTGCTTGGTGGCTGAGGTAGTAGGAGACATCAAAACTATCAAGAGCAAAAAGGGCCAAACAAGCCTCTTTCTGCCCCTTTGATTTTACATAGCCTGCAGGGATTAGGGTGGTGCCAATCCAATCAGTGAACTGATCCAGGAATCACTCAGCCTTAATCCCAGCACCCTTAATCTCAGCATGGAACCCTGAATCAATCACAGCCTCTACATTTAGCTACCTCTGTGAAAGCCTATCCCTCATGACCACCTGAGGCTTTGAGGGAACACACAGACACAAACCATAACAGTGGAAATATCCTATGCGTTTCCTACTGTGTATATTTTTACTATTTCTTTGAAACATCTAGAAAATATAACCATTGCACAGTTATTTCTGCTTAACAATACTAGAGCTAAGGACAGTCTATTACATTGATTCTTTTTTGTCACTATTTCTGTCAAATTTTCGAGAATCATTTATCTTTGGGGCCCTACCTTATCATATAATGAAGTACACATAAGAACTCATAGAACCTATTCTATTTCAATCATTAAATTATCACTTTTATTAAGATGAAGTGAGGAACTGCTTAATTTGTTACTTTATTAAAAATGTCTCTTAAAAAATTTTAAATCCTTTTGAAGGACGCGTGAAAATACACATGTAGTAATACAGAATGATATTTTCATGTTGAAAAATTGAATTGATAAACTTAGTGAATTCTCTTATATATAAACCACACTGATACAAACATGATTGCTTTTCCAAAGGAGAAAAATATGACATAGCATAATTATAATGATATGAAAATGCAGCCAAGCCTAGCTGTGAGACAAATAAGTTTTCAAAAAAATATATCTTGTTTACTTATTTAATTGCCTGGCTAAGGGAAGAAAAATCTCTTAGATGTTTCTTTTACTTAACTTGGATGTTCTATACTGACATATTTTGACCAAGTTAAATTAATCATCCACTGTAAGGTAATCTATAGTTAATTAGCTATTTTTAAAATTTTTGAATTCTATGAATATATTGCCTCGTATGCTGCATTACATGTGTCCAATTATACAGAATTAAAGGTCTGCTCAGTTTGCCTTAGCAGAGATAATTAGGAGGACTTCCAGAATTGCACCAGAGTGGTAAGACTGATACAATAAATGTGTTTGAAGCAACAAGGAGTATTTTGTGGGGGATTGAGTATAATGTGTAATGTACTGTAATAATTTTAATTTAAACATTCATTACGTTGCTTAATCATACTTCATACTATTTTCTATTTTTAAAAGAATATTGGGGAACAAAACGACTAATTCATGTCTATGATACATACTTTTGGCAAGTTTAAATCTGCACTTAGAGCAATTTGGTACAGCCGGCATACAAATCCAGTTAATGATCTGTGTAGATAATGTTTCTGTCACTTTAAGTGGATATTTATATTATAACTGCTTCATTTTTCCTAGCAATTCATGAAATACCAATGTTCTATGAGAAATAATCTCTATTCCTGAATATAGCCTGCATCATCCTCATTAGATCAAAAACACCAAATGCTCAACCTTAGGACACAAAATTTCTAATACACAGTGGTAGTAGTGTCATTCTTAATTGTATTATGTTTATACAGAGTTCAAGTACAATCATAGTGAGTGGTTACAGAGAAAAATATAACACGTACACAACTGTATTTATTTATGTATTATTTATTCAATTTCACATTGCTGTATCTGTAACAATGAAATGTTAATCACAGATTACAAAATGCTCAAAGTCAAATGAAATAGTATACTCAGATATTGAAATTATCTTCAGAGCTGTTTTGAATTATTTTGGATAATATTCAAAGCACAGATAAGGACACTGATGGTGTAAAGAAATATAAAATAAATTCTAGTTGTTCATAACTTGCTTGAGGATAATGTGCTTTGTTAATATTTTGGATATATAAGTCGAAAATATTGATAGAGTCCACTAATGGGATATCAAATCCATCCTGTATTCAATGAGTATAGATTTACATGTGATTGCAATAAAATAAAAAATATTATATAGAAATAATAGCCTAGGCTACATAAGCAAGTTCAAGTTCAGCCTGAACTGAATAGTGATACCCTGTCTCAAAAACAAAAACAAAACCAAAAAACCTGTAAAGGTAGAAAAAAAATATTCCTATACTACCTAGTTTTAAATACACTCTGCTAAAGGTAAACAGTACTTGAATGTGGTAGAAGAGATGTACAATTTTGTTAAGAGGCTAGAGATAGATACAGTTTTGGCTCTTTTATTCTCCATTGTTTATATATAAATTGATATTTTGAATCACATTTAATGTCTTTCTCGATAAGATTTCCTGGTGATTTCAAAAAAATCAAGCATGATCATGGAGATGTGCTTCTTTTTGCTACTTGTAAACCAATGACATAGCCCAAATCCATGCTTATATTGTTATATTCTATTTTATTCTTCAGGAAGTATCAGAAAATTCAATAAGGTACATTTTGTAACAAAATGTGTTGAATAAGCATAACTTCCATAGAGAGCAGAAACATATGCTGTAACTCCATATCTGATTTACATGGAGCACCTGCAGACTGGAGCATTTTGTGTTTGCTTTTTATTTGAAAGTGTCAAAACAGGGCACTGGGTATCATCAGTGTGGCTCTTCTATTTGTCTACTTCAGACCTGCTGCTTCTTGATGCCGGTATGTTGTAACACTTGGGAGGTGTGTTCATTAACACATGGTAAGTATAGTCTTTATAAAAGAACAAAATAATTTTAAATATCAAAAATATCTTACAAATGGCTTCTGTTATCTCTCAAAACATAATAAACCTATTCTAAGAGGTCTGAAGAGCTTACTTAAATAGAAGGAGGTGCTGAGTGCCACAGAACTAAGTTTGGGTAAGATGCCATCTTAGGGACAGGAGAGATGTTCTACAGCTGGATTGAAAGGGGGAGCAACCATGCTTGAGACAGTGGTTACTGGACCCTCACAGCATCCTAACAGTGACTGTCTCAGTCAGCAGCCTGGGAGAAATGGTATCTCAGTTCCACCATCACAGTTCTGCCAATGACCTGTCTGAGCCTAGAAGAAGACCTGAAGCCTCCTAGCACTGGATCAGGCCTTCTGATCACCTTGATTCCACACTGATGGGCTCTGGAGCTGAGCACACAGCTAATTCTTCTGATAGACTGAGTAGCGTCTCTTCCGAGGCCTAATCCCCAGAATCTGGGATTGTTACCTTATATGGCAAAGAACCTTTGCGAATGTATGTTAAGGATTCTGAGAGGGGGTCATCATGTTGAATTTGTGGGGACATGGGCTTGACATAGTCACAAAGAGCCTTCCAAGAGAGTAACAGAAAGGCCAAGAGAGTAGCAGGCAATGTTAAGATGGCAGCAGGGACTGGAGTGCTGCACTTTTTTTTTCTGTTGAGACAGGGTCTCACTATGCGGTAAAAGATGGGTTTTAGCTCACTTTGTAGCCCAGGCTGACCTTGAACTTGCAACAACCCTCCTGCCTCAGCCTCCAGAGTGCTGGAATTACAGATGTGAGCCACCACACTGAGCTGGAGTCCTGCATTTTGAAGACAGAGGAGAGAGCCAGGAGCCAACAGAGGTGCTGGAAAGCTGGAAATGGGCAAGGAAAACAGATTCCAGCCAAGCGCATCCACAGGACACAGCCTTGCGGACCCTGACTTTCATTTAGTGAGAGTGATTTTAGACTCCCGAGTTTTCTAAAATAGCAGAGAAAATATCTGTGTTGTTTTAAGCAACTAAGCTTTTAGTAATTTGTTTCAGTAATAATAGGAAACACCCACGCTAGCACCTCAATTTATAGAAAGTGTGAAACGCTGCATTTACATTGTTCCAAGACACTAGATTTGTGACGCTAACACCACAAACAGAAGACAAGTACAATGTCTTTGTAGATGATTAAATTCATCACGTGATAATATTTAACACCAAACGACCTCTTCTTTCCTAATGACTCAGATTAACCAATATTCAGGCTGAGTGTCCATTACATTTCTCTAAAATAAAAAATGAAAACAAACAACAACAAAGAAACTACATTTTCACTCTATGTGTTGCTTTCATCAAACAGAGAATAATCTTTTCCTTTAATTTTCAAACACCATGGTGAAGGTTCATTTTAAAACCTAGTATTTTCCAAAATGTGTCCAAACTAGACTTTTTAGTCTTTTTAAAAGATATAGCATAGAATACAATAAAATGCATATATTTCAATTATCTGCATATATTTCAGTGCATATTTTCCCAAACTTTATGTGTTTGACATATTTTCACTCTTATGCACCTATCCCCCAAATTAAGGTAGTGACCATACCCATCACCTCCAAAATTACCTTGTATCTTTATAAAATCCTGAGATGTAAACGCTCCCCACACAGCTGTCCTTAGGTCAGCATTATTCTACCGGTGTAAGCTTTCTTTTCTACTTTGATGTACATGGAATTATAACCTATGTATTCCTTTTTCATATGATTTCTTTCACTTCACTTAATTACTTTGTGATTGTTGTAGGTGCAAGTATTTTCCCTTAGTTAAGAGTACTTTTAGCAAGTTCTCCCCAACACCAGGAATCTTTAGGGTGCAAAGCAGATATTCTCTTTCTTTGCTAAAGGAAACAAATGATCGGGATGTTCTCTCAAGACAGTGAGAAGGGCATCAGGAGACACACCATTTTCTTTCTCATTTCTTCTAGACTGTTCTCTTTCCTTAGTGTCTCCAAAACTGTTATGCCATTATTTTGTTTGGGATTTTCATTAACAACTTTTAGTTTCTCTTTACTATCAGCATATATTTGTGATACACAATAATTAAATCTCTCTTGGAGAACTGGCACATGTAAATATCACATCGTAATCACTTTTATTTTCCGTCATCTCCCCAACCTCTCTTGTACCTCCATATTCAGATGCCCTTCCCATCCCACAAAATCTAATTCCCCATTTTTTATCATCTAACTTCTATTTTTCTCTTTAATTTATTTGTAGTTTTAATTTCTCAAATAGGGGAAACCACACAGTATTTAAGTTTCTGGGTCTGATTTTACTTCACTTAGCATTATGGTCTCAAGGTGCATCTTTTTTTTTTGTCCAAATGACTCAAATTTATCCTTCTCTTAGCTGACTAATATTCCATTGTGTGCAAATACCACATTTTCTTTATCCATTTCATCTTCTGATGGGTAGATAGGTCACTTCCAAAGTTCACCTTTTATTAGTTGTGCTGCTGTAGTCACGAGTATGCATGTATCAATGTAATATGATGTTTTTAACTCCTTTGGGAAAATATCCAGAGGAAGTATAGTTGGGTTAAATGGAATTTCTCCTTTTAATTTTTAAAAACATCTCTATACTGACTTCAATAGCAGTTATACTAGTTTACATTCCCACCAGCAGTGTAGAGGGATTTTTGTTTCTTCTCATTGTTTCAGGCAGGAAGGTCTCTCACTCTCTTGGGTAGAAGTGGAAGCCCTCAACAGTCCTCAATTATTATAGAATTTATGACCCTAATCTTGGATGTTTATATCTGCTACTTAATTACTTTGAAAATTTGCCTACTTATTAATCTGGAAACTGTGAAACATAATTTTTATACTTCATTCTAAATCTATCAATATCTATCTATCATCTATCTGTCAATATCTCTATCTATCTATCTATCTATCTATCTATTTATCATCTATCTATCTGTCCACAGTATATTGTTCTGCTCAGATCTGTGCCCAGAAAATCATCTACCATGGCATGAACAATATAAATGCAGTGGAATAACAGTGACTGTTAGTGGGAGTTTATCTTCAGAGTTGGCAATATTGCCTAAAAAATACTCACAATGTATGAATCTAAATATGATTCACCTTATTTGCACTTGATCCTTGGCATTCATTTGAATTTCAAAATTTCAGTGGTGTATAGATGCAGTTATGTATTGGAATCTATGGAACCTGAGTTTCTCAATTTAAATCTTGATTTTGTCATTTTATCACTTACCATTTAAATTACTCTAAGAAATGTAACAAGTTCCTCTGTGGTTCCATTTCCTTATCTATAACAGAAAAAGGAAGGTTGACACATATTCTTATCTTAAAAATTTGGACAAAGTTTTGATGGGCAAATGCAAAAATCATATAATAAATTCATATCTAAGAATGGTACTTAGTAAAATTTAAATAATGTTATTAACTTTAAAAAATACACTTAGGAGTGAAGTGTGTACTAGCTTTATTTGCTTTTTTCAGCTTATCAGACTTCCTGTGATTCATCTTTATCCAAATACATGCTTCTGTGATAACCTGCCAACTTGGCTGAGCAAAACTTTTAGTGCTATATGATTGTGAAGTTTTATAGCAATTTATTTTTGTGACACAGATGTAAGACCAAAGGAACCTTGGGTAATTGAAATGCAGTTTGTTGAGTTTCAGTAGGAGCTCATGATGTAGGATCTCAATCAACAGTTCTGCTACCTACCATAAGAAAAATATAAAGTGTCCCATAAATTTTACTCAGTATAAAATGTCCTTTGGACAATTTTAAAAAGAAGCTATTAGAGAAAGGCACTTTCTGACTTGCTTTTCCGTTTACCCTGGGGATACTATATGTGATATCCATTGGTTCCATAGTAACTGAATTTAAGACGTTTTAAAAGTGACCAGATATGACCTATACAGGACATAAGTATTTCAGCTGTTAAAATTGAGGTCAGGCTATGGTTTTAGCTGAATAGGAAACGGAATTACTACTTACTTTTAGACACAATGGCTATCTTTTAGAGCCTTGAGGTTAAAGTCAGTGAAGGCGAGAATCGCAGAATATGTGTCAACCTTCCTTTTTCTGTTATAGATAAGGAAATGGAACCACAGAGGAACTTGTTACATTTCTTAGAGTAATTTAAATGGTAAGTGATAAAATGACAAAATCAAGATTTTGTACTGTAGGGGGCTGCCTTGAATGCAGCAGATATTTAGTCTCACTTATGACTCTTACATACATTTTAAGCATGAATCCCTGTACTAAGAAAAAGAAATATCTAGATATCAAAATATTAAACTATATACATATATAAACTACATCTGATAGCATAAAGAAATAAAAGGTTGCATTGGTAAGTCCAAGAATAATTGAGAAGACTAGATGCAAATTCAGACACCTCTTTCCTAAATTAGAGGCCATCCTCACTCTGTTTAATATGCTGAAAGTAACTTCTAATTTTTACGTTTAAAAATGTCTCATCTAAAATACATCTCACAATCTCTGCTTCATAGCATTTTCTGAGGTGGAAAAAATGTTATTTTTTTGCAATGCAAAAAGTAAGTTTTAGGCTATTGTGGCATATATTTCATGCATGGATTTGAGAATGATTCCAAAAATGACTGTCAGGTAAATGAGTTGGTAGCATCAGTTTCAATGTGACAGAGACCTTTTATGAATACACTGTTATAAAACTGAAATGAAGCTAATATTTTTGTTCATTGGAAACCTAATTGCTGTTTAGGTTTTTGAAGAGTGATCTTTGTGAACTTTGAGGGCAGTCAATAGGAACCAGAGTTTATATTTTAGCTGCCCTCTACTTTCTACTGCATACTGATATAATGCAGCAAAAATAAGTAATACAATGAACTAGAAGGAAATATTCTTCTCCCTTATGTTTTCATAGTGATGCCGTTTATGTTTTAGTTTCTGGTACCCTTTTGTATGAAAAACACTGGCATGCAACCCTCTGTGTACTTGATATAGTGACTTCTAAAATCAAGTGAGAAAAAACTGCACTCCCAAATGATACCTAACAAAAGCTGAAGGAGCAGAAGCTGGTTTAATATTTTGCCTTCTCATGCCTTTAGTTTGTCCACTGGTAGGGCATAACTGATCCTACATCATCATTAAACTAACTACTATGTCTGGAATTTTCCAAGACACCAAAATCTATTTTCCACATTGTTCTAATGAATTTCAAGGAAAATAGCTTTTCTAAATCTATTAAGGCGTGAGTGATAAAAGAGAAGAAACAAATTAAAAAACCAACTGGGATTAAAATCTCTTATGTTCTGAGATGTGCATTACTTGACTGTAGGTGTGGCTTTGTCAGATGCATAAGAAGAGTGAACATACCTTGGATAATTTCTAGCTATTCCTAATCTTTTCAATTTTGTTCTAATTCTACATCTCCTTATGGCATTAGAGCTCTGTTACAATGATCTCTCAACATTTAACTGGTTTAATATTCCTCAAAATGATAGCAGTATTCTCACAAATTGATAAGCACAAAATTTGAGACAAAGGGATTATAAGAATGTGCCTGCATCTCTATGGTTTTTTAAATTAATTTTGTATTTTAGCTGCAGTGTGGCAATAATTTAAATTTCTACATAGCTCCACCATGAACACGACCTAGCACCTTTCCTACCTGGGGCCTTTTGCCACCAGAGGGTTATTTTGTGGGCAGTATGTCTCACTTTAGTGTTCTGCTTTCTCCCTTCCTTGGTCCCTCCCCTGACACTGATGTCTTAAATTCTTAATCAATCAGGTGTATTTACTATTTTCTTCCCCCTGGTCTTGTATGTACTAAGCTCTGTGGTATGAGCTATCCAGATAATTTACAATCCTTTTACAGAATCTGAAACTTTCTCTCTTCTCCCGGTGCCTTCAAGGCTTGCTACTGAAGTGCACGTCTAACTGCCCAAGGCTGGCACAGGTCAGGGCTGAACTTTCTGAAAATGAATGCCTGCCACCCTCTCCCCGTCTGCCTTCAACAACTGACTTATGTGAGTTGCCAATAAAGAAACACACTAGCTCTCTTGCCTAGAAATACACTAAGTCTGAAGTTTCTGTTCTCTATCTACTTAGTAGCTATTATACTCAAGATATCCAATTTGGTCTGCTTTTTCTTTCTTATACTTCCTACTAATACTCGAATTCCTCCTTGAAAAGCTTCCCAAATCAATTACTTTCATTTGAATTGTACGTCAGGATCTCTTTCTGGGCAAAATGGATAATGAGCTTTGATTTGTTTGCTAAAGCAAACACCTAACATTCAAATGCCTTGGGGGCCTGTCAAACATGAGAAAGATAAAGAGGAGCTAGGTTAAAAAATAATGGCACTGGTGAATAAAGAGCATATAAACCTTGCCTAATAATATTCAAGTTCAATTTAAAACATACACTGCAAATGGTAACATTTCAAGGTGAGTTCAGCATCCTCAATGTTGAGGTCTCTGTAATAAAAGCCAGTTAAGAGTTAATGCCTTCTCAGCTGTGCTATGGCCTTCCTGGGAAATTTGTCCCTCTCTTCTGATGCTCCACACAGCTCTTATAAAAAGACTGACTGCACCATGTCCAGTTACTAGAATCTTACTTAAACTAAGCCATCCCGTCTAGCACTCAACAGGGCCTTCTCAAGGGGCTTATTTCCCATTTGTCTAAAATTTCACAACATACACATAATCTCAGTTTATGCAAGTGCAAACCATGGAAATAAAATCAACAGTCTGACAAATATGTTGATTTGGTAGTATGCTAAAACTCTAAGTGAAGTGATCTTTGGGAATCAAGATGACCAATTTTTCTTTATAATGTAATTGAATAAACTCTCATCCTCCTTTTGCCCAAGTTAATATATATTCTCAGTGGCTCTTAACATATATTTGATATGGTGAGTCTGAGCTAAATTGGAATCCCTGCTTCAGCCAAATGGGACTCTCTACTTACTTTAGGAAAACCTTTCTTCAAACAGGTAGACCCTTTGGTATTTATACAGTGACAGTCATAAGTTTTGAGTTGAACTCTGCTAAATCTCCAAAACTGACAGCATTATTTGTCATGTGACCCGGTATTTCCCTCAGTCTACTTAACCAAGAATTTGGCTAAAAATGCTATTTTTGTCTTCAATTATTTTCTGGGAAATAATTTATGGTTGACAGATTTTAAAAATTGTTGGGCAGTTTTGAAGCATTGTATACTGCACTATTTTTATTTTTCTCTTACTAGTTCTATGATTGTTCAAAAATAATGATTTTTCTTTCAAAGGGGAAATGATATTTAACAAAAGGTTATTGCTTTACATTCAATGACAGTTACTATTTATTGATAAAATAAATGACTTTGTAAGGTTCACATTATAAATCTCACTAAATAGAAAGCTTCCTTGTATTTTGTGTAAACCAATGAAACAAAGTAAAATTAAGAAAATATAGCCACCTGTTAAAAGTACTACAGAAGTTGCTTCTATTTTATATCTATATATTAAAACTTGAATAAAATATTAAGAGGACAAGTCTTTTAGAAGAATGAAAAATTAGGAAGTAAAATGAGTTTTGAGGGAAGCTGGCTTTCATAGATATCTAATTATTCTTAACATACAGTAAACATGTTTTCAGTTATTTTGGCTAGCAGAAAGATTATTTTTGAAATGAGGGCATGGAGGCAAGTGTGTACTATACAAACCAGAATGGATATGTACCAAAATGATAGGGAGTAGAAGAAATAAGAATGCTTCAGCTATCTTTCAAAGAAATTTGGATGTAATCAAGTGAGAAATGGGTGAAAGAAACTCTCACGTTAAAACATATAATTAATACCACAGTTTTATTAATAAACTAATATGCACATCTGATAGTTGTTTTAGTTGAATTCTCTACTGATTTGCTCAATATTTTTAACTTTCACAATTTATTTCTTGATTATTTTGTTAACAGATGGTTCTGTAAATGTTAACAAAAATATTTTGACCTGAGTAACCCATTAATATTCATATCCTGTAGCACATAGTCTCTGTAGATACTTAACAGTTGATTACTATTTCCATTAAATGTCTTTCTCTGCTTTACATGACATTCTCCACTCGCATTTCTGACCCTGACTTCGTTTTCTTCTACTCTGATTTCCCATGCAGCCATTCCCTGCAGTTTTGTCCTTTCTCCTTTTTGTATATTAGTTGTTGATGCTTTCATTCAGTCATAGCCTCACCTAGTATCTTTACTTGTACAATTCCCAGAGGTTAAGGTCAATTATGCTAGAATAGATTGGCATGCTAGGTACAGCAGACAGAATCCCCAACGATTCAGCTTTCACTGATACACGTGGGAATAGAATGTTGCATTCTTAGCTTTTTCCCAACTTTCCATTTTCTGTAAACATAGATTCTTATGCTTATAGAAACTTTGTTATAGAAATTTATGTTATATGCTTATGTAATATACGGAGGTTATAGGCCATTTCTAAGATACTCCCACTTGTGCCCATACCCTGTACTCGCCCATCCAAGTACTAACCAGGCTTGACCCTGCTTAGCTTCTGAGATCAGACGAGATAGGGCACATTCAGGGTAGTGTGGCTGTAGACGATATCCTGTATTCTGAGTAACTACTTTAAAGATAACAGTGTGCAATGTATTGACGTTGGCTATTCTCTTATTATTTTATTAAGAAAATTTTCCACCATAAAATAAGAACAAGAACTATTTGCAACATTTGTAACTGTCTGTTACTTGACGAGGGAGTTTGATGGCAATGTTCTGATGTCAGTGAGCTTGATAGTGATCCATTTAGTATCATCGAGCATATCAGTGATTTAATATTTAGTGGTCTTTTAAGAGCTATAGGTATGATGTTCCAAGAAGTTGCATATATGTGTGGATTCTCATAACCAAATATCTGCTGTAAAATGATAAATATGTATGTGAGGAATATGGGTCCTGATTCTTGTTTCTTTATTTTTCTAGCCAAGATTTGATGCTTATCAAATTAAATACCTTTGCCAAATTGTAATGAGTAACAAGTGTTCCAGAGATAGCTGTTAAGGACTTTGAAATTCTAAATTCACTATGGGGATTGGTTTTCTCCTGCATTTTTCTGAGCACATTGTGTCTTCCCTTTTTCCATGCATTTGATCCAGATCTGTGATCCCTCAAATGGAATATATAAGCCATTTATTACCAGTTCTGTTTTAATTTCCTTTCTAGCAACCACTGGAAATAAGACTGCGGGCAGTTTTTAATTTCACTTTAGATAGCAAAAGACATATCTGCATGATTAAAATGCCAGATATCTCTATAACTGTTATCAATTATATTAATTAAGGGAAAATTTTAGAGAAATTTGCTCTGAGAAAGGGAAAAATAGTCCTGAAGTCTTTATTAACATACAATTGTTCCAAAGTTATTATATTTCTTGCAATTTAGCTAGGTTTTTCCAATTTTATAGCAAAAAAGTTAAAGGCCTTGGAGAAAATGTGGTTTGAATGAAAGCTAATTGTGAAACTAGTACATTTGACTATCATAAGTAGCTAGTTTAATAAGATTAAGATAACCTCCACGTATGGGCTGATTAAATAGTTGAACTGACTAATTTTTAGATACATGCCTAGTTGAGCATTCATTTACATCCTCTAACAAGGTGCACAAGCCAGAAAGTTGTTTTTTTTGTAAATTTAAAGAGAGTCGTAAATGAGAAAGAAACAAGCTGAGAAACAGAACAGTAGCAACCAGAAAATTTTCAAATCAATTTGGAAAATAAAACTTCTGGAACAGTATTTCTACTGGCATTTAGAAAATAATGGTTTTAATTAAAAATGATTATAAATGTAAATCAGTATTTAAAGAGATTTTCATTTTATACTTTAACTCATTTAACCCTCACTGAAGACTTACAGGGTAAAAACAAATCAGAGGATGCTTTCAATTTATTAGAGATTTTCCAAAGATGGCACAAATGGCCCTGAGAGAGAGATTAAAAATCAGCTCTTGTAGCTTCTATTACCAACTCCATCAATTTATTGATTTTTAAACACTTAGTATGTGCCTTGTAAGCACATCACAGGGAAGGGACTGGGGTCATAGCTTTACTCAGGACTGCATTTTGCTTTAGTAATTTTAAATTAGTAAATGAAGCAATTAGACCATACAATATTGTTCAATGGTCACATCAAGGGAAAACACGAAGAAGATGACTAAGATGATATTTGTTGATCTTTCAAAAATTAGTCAGGTCTATGGAGAAAAAGGACTGTTTCACAAGAGAAATTAGGAACGTGTGGAACTATCAGAAACAAGAAGAAGGTTACTTACTAAATGAATTGTGAATAATTTATTATGGTCAAAATGTTTCATAGAGAAGTAGTCAAAAGTAAAGAAGTTCTCCAGCTTTCCAAGACCATGTTGAAATCTCCAGAGAGACATGTGTATTTCAAAACGATGGAGGACCAGCATTACCAAGATTTATTTGGTATCACACCACAGGGCAGTGGAGTCCAGAAGGTAATTTTCTCACCCTTAAATTGCAATGGTGGCCTTCTGAGGGACATTAAGAACAGATCATCAAAGTCTTGTGAGATAAACTAAGACACTTGAGCACTCTTCTCAGACAATAGTCCAGATCACTAAAAAAGATTTAAGCAGAGGATGAATACGATAAGTTTTCTACTTTAAACAAGTTATCTAGTTGCCTTGTGAAGTATGAGTTACAAAGTATGAAAGTAAACAATGTAACCAGTGTCACTTCCCCCTTGAAGGTCTAGTAGAACAACAGAAATCAGGCCAGTACCAAGAGAGTTTTACTGCAGTGACTTCCTGACAGAAAATCAGGGTGAGGGAGTGAGAGAGGATGAAATATGCCAGGACAAATTCCAATGCAGTCTCCACAGAGGTTACAGCAAACACCACATCAGAGCTTGATCCTCCCTTCTACCGGAATGGGAAGCTCTACAGTTCTGCTTCATTAAAATAAAGCCTCCAGTCTTTTATTAGTGCAAGGTCCTGAAGTTGAGTTTCTCTTTCTAAAGCAGAAAGAAATCCTTATTGATTCACACTGGAGCATTCAGTCATCCTGTCTTGATTCTGACGTAAAGTCACTACCGGAGATAGAAATACTCAATTTATATTTTAGAAACTTCCAAAGGAAATGGAAATTACGCTTTTGTGAAACTAGATTAACTCATTCATTTATTAATCCATGCATGCAGATAGCCACTCATCCATTCATTCACTATTAATCAATGAAGATAAATTATGGGCTTTGGGTTGAGTACTGTACAGATTTAAATCATGCTTGAAGTTTACTCTTTATAAGCAAATATATCTAGAATTCATGCATTTTTTTTCTTGGTATTTCCAAAGGTGGCTGTATTATCTGTATAGCTTACTTGTACATCTTTGAAACTAATCTACTTGAAACTTCTGCCTACTATATTATAAAGTTCTCTAGGCTCAAAAATCAGAAGAAGAAATTGAAAGCATAAATTACATTCATGGAAGTATGTGAAGATCTTCTGAAATTGGTACTTCATTTATACCAAATATGTCTTTAGTTCTTCAAAATACTTTGATTACACTGAAATAGAAAATGTCTTCACTCCAGATGCAAACTGCTTCATTTACATGGCCATTTTAAATCTGAATACACATGCCTCTCTTTCTGTGGTTGTTATTCCGACTTTCTACTTTCTATGCCTCTTGAAAAGATGAAATGTCTTTCAACTGGTGACTAGAACCTTTAATTTTTCCTTTTGTTTTATACAGGTGTAACACAGGTGGTACGCCCTTTCCTCTCTGCCCCATAGGGTGTAGCTCTAACTACCCTCTAGGGAAGAGAAGGTTGGGTGAACAGCCTCCAGCTCAATGGCTACCAGCATATACATTTTCTGCAGTGCCCAGGAATTCTTAGGGAATTGCAGGGTGATACATGCAAAACAAGTTTGCATCACTGTTCCTCTTGCTCAGGTGACTTGAGTCCCTTCCCTAACCCTAATACAAGATAATAAGCTGATTAAATTTCAGGCCTCTTTGAGGTTTCCGGTTACTGGTACAAAATTGTTCACATTTTGGTGGAGGTGCCTCAGATGTGGTGAACATACTCAAAGGATGGTTTTAAATATTCAGAATGTTAGAGTAGTTCCTCCAAGACACATCTTTATTGACACAGATTTATAGCTCTAGTTTTATTATGTATAAAATGGCCAACATTTCCTAACAAAGCTAGCTCAATACAGCCAAAACAGAATGATGAAATGTCTTAATTTTTTTACCTCATTCTGCAAAGTTCTGAGAGCTGATGAGATATTCAAAATCAATTCTTGCTTTAGTCCAGGAAATCACTCCAGGCAGAAGCTGAATTTACTTGTGATTTGGATGAAACAATACATTGTTTTTAACACAGAATGAGTAAAATATAGAAATATGGAACGATTATTTTGTTTCTTCTAGAAACCCTAAATAATTATGGTACATATAATTCATTTCTTCCTGTAGTTCTGCTTCCCAATGTTCTCCACCATGTTTTGGTGCCAATGAATTTATTGATGGCCTATTCTTTCTCTTTAGAATCCTGTTAACTCTGGCTAACAGAAACAATAGTCAGGAGAGGATGTGGAAGGTGGGGTGAAGTTATTCTGTTCTGTGATTTTCTCCCTGCTCAGTCATGACTTAGACTATGCCGAGATCTAGAAATTGCATAGCTCCTGCAGAGTGGTACTCTCTGGCAGTTATTATCTATGGCACCAGCTCTAGCGTACTCTGAATTTTAGTACATGTTCCTGTCCACTGCTTCATTAGGCCAAGTGATATTAATGGATCTCTGCTATTGCTAAACTCCATGCTTCACTGTGCCTTGTTGGTTTTTCATGAATGTGCCCTCATATTTATAAACTGCCCTTAAATTAAACTCTCCTAAATTAGTACATTTTAATTTACCATCTTCTCCTGCTGTAATTCTTGCTGATACTGACATTCATACCGCTTCATACTTAATAATCACTGAATTGAATGAAAAATAAAAGAGGGTCACATTTAGCTATGGAATGCTGAAGTGAATTTAATTTTACAAATGTCCAATTTCAGAAGGCTAGGAGGTGTTCCACCAGTCAAATGTTTGACTAACAGTCCTATAAGGGAGAAGACAAAGGCTCAACTGACATGGATACGTGATGTGGACCTAATTAAAGATGTGGGAAAAGTCTGGGTTTTGTTTGACATTTTGTAAAATTAAGGAAATATATTGGTTCTGTTATCTGTGCATCCATCCCTGGGGGCCTTCACTTTATTATCATGCTAATTAGTGAAACAGAAACTTAAGAGACTTAAAAATCTATAATTGTTGAAAAACTTATGTGAAAGCTGAGATGTTATTTTTTGCCAATACTTTCCAAGCATTCACATCAAATGTAAAACAATCTCTTCAAGGGGAAATTTATCTTCCCTTGAGATATATTATTTTTTCAAACATATAATATATATGTGGCATCAATTATTAAACCCCTGAAGTACATTACTATTTTAGAGAAAATGTAATGGAAGTACATTTTACTCATATATAATCTGCCTAATGTTAATATTTTAAGATGTATATCACAAAGCTCTTTCTCTAGTTCTTTGTGGAGAGGTGTTTGCTTTTACTCTATAGTACTAGTGAGCTGATGTGAAGCCACAAAGAGTGACACCTAAGTGCATTGAATATGTATGTGTATGTATTTCCTTTGTATAAAATATAGTAGTTGGTCCATTATGTGAAAATGAAGAGATAAATTTTTACACTTTACCTTTGAAAATTTTAACAAACAAATCTAAAGTTTCATAGCATTAATTTGGGAATAACTTACCAGTCCTGGGTGTTATTTAATTAACATGGAAGATTTATAACAGATTATTTTGATGTCATTAAAATATGATAAAGTAATATCATCATGTATTTCTTATATGTACCAATATGTTATGTTAAGGAGTGTTTGGTTTCTGACAGGATAATGCTGAATAATCTCCTTATAGAATCCTGACAGCTGAAAAATCATTTATGCAGCCTTAGTTGTGAACAGGCCACTAAGCTCATCTGGAATGAACTAGGGTAAAAAGATTCAGAGGACTTGGGTCCATGGGTATTCCTTCTGTACTTTGCTGAAGTAAGAATGGCTAATTAGGGCATGTCATACTCACCAAATAAGGTGAGTTCATAATGCCACTTCTGTTAAGGTGTCAACTCCAAAGTGTCCTTGTCACTTTTCCATTGGTAAATCAACTCACAAACTCATACTTAACATCAATCATTTACAGAAGCACACTCACAAAATACTGAATCCAGGCAGGCACTTACAAAACAAAAGAATATTGATAAAATACAACCTACCAAGTAGGGCTTGCTCATAAAGAGATGGCTTAGTTGATTTTACCTAAGCAGCCAATATTTACTATGCTTTTGTAGGACTCAAAAGTTTGTAATAATATATTTACAGTTTAAGGTAATATACTGTATAAATTCTTATTAACCTTAATCTTAGAAAGAGAGGAAACAGGATACAACACAAATAAACACAAATTCAAGATAAATTTACAAAATGACTAAAAAGACACATAAATGAACTTTAGTTTTTATTATCAATGCCCAGATAAAATGATAAATGTAATAAAAGTAAAGACTAAAATTAAAAGATGCAAAAATGCTAATGATTAAAATGAATGTGTGATAAATTTTAGAATAAAGTCTTTTATACTTTATTTTTAAACATAGAGTTTAAAATTTTTCAAATAATTAAATTAGTCTTGCTATACATGGTAATTCCTTAATATATATAAACATGTAAAGGTAAATTTGATTTTAAAGTAACATTTTAGGTTTCAAAAACTCCTTAGATGACCTGAAAATTCTCAGATGGTTTTATAGGAATCCAAGGAAGATGAAGACCTATTCAAGGCAAAACCATGTTAATATTGAATTTAGAAATTTTGAAGGGTATTTTTGATGTGTACAATGAATAAGATTCTTGAACAACCAATTTAAAGTTATGTTTGCAATTATATAGAACAATGTATTTTTTACTCTTTAGGAGGTAAATAGAATACAGTACTCTAAACAAACTACACTGATTTTCACATTTAACATGTACAACATGCTGTTTTACAGCATATATGCATTGTAGAATGGAAAATGTCTGAAACCTGCCATTTTTTTCAAGGAAAAACAAGATTTTAAAACATTGACAGTGTCTTATAATAATCTACGCTAAAATTGACTGCTGGTCCTCATTAACAAGAACATAGCTTTCAACACAGTCAGACGAATGTGTGGAAAAATGCTGAGTTAGGGAAGAAGGCTTGCTAAAATGAAAATGAACACTGTTGTAAATATTGTTTTGTAATCCTGAAAATAATGATTAGAACTGGCAAAAATTATGGACTACAGTAGACTATAAAAATAAAACTGCTCATTGTCCTTAGAAAAGCTTTTTTTTTTTTTTTTTTTTTTTTAAGAGGAAAGATTTCTTGCAGCTTACAGTTTATACAGGTTTCAGTTCATAGTTGACTGGCTCCACAATAGGGTGATGTGACAGAGGAACACTGCACTGGAGAAACAGTTCATGGTGGGAGAAGGCAGCAAGCAGCAAAGTAGCGAGCTACAATGGCAGCCCTCTTCCAGTTCCTTATATTCTATCCATGCTATACACCCTCAGGACAGGTAGCAATCACATCCAGGATGGACTTTCCCATTATCTACAAGCAGATTTGTGCCAAAACAATTAGTGAACCAATTTAATAATCACACAACTTTGATCCCAGCATCACGCACTTTAGATCGTCACCTCTAAATGCCCCTTCTATGACCACATGAGGCTTTAGAGGGCAGCTATACACAAACCATAACAATTTATGTTTCTTTTCTCACTATTAGATCAAAGATTCAGGCAATGAAAAGCATAGAGTATGATGAATAAAATACCTAATATTTATACACTGATTTACCGGTTTAAGATATTGTTCCATATGAAAAATATTAAAAACAATACAGAATTTGAAAACAAGATGATAAGAAATCAACAATGGTTGTTCGATTGCATATTGTTATATGCAACTACTTCAAAGTAGTTGCTCAGATTACCAGATATAAGTTTAATTATGGACAGCTCCTAAGGAACATCACATTGTCAATAATTGTTTTCAATTAAGAGATAGTGTATATATTATCTGTATGTTTTATTCTTTAGGATTTGTATATGTTATAGTAATTCTATATATAAAGAATAAAAATTTTCTATAATATGAGCATATAAAAGATTTTTAAGCTATCATATGTGAATGTATAATTTTTATTTTAAATATAGATATAATCATATTTAAATTTGTAAGTTTACTCTTTAAATATGGATAAAATACAAAATTGTAGTTATATATGAATCTGATGAAAAGTAAAATTTAATGTTTGTTTTGGATTTAAGTTTATAAAATTTATAGGTTTTTATCTTTCCAAAGATTTTAAGATCATTATAGTAGTTTTTTTTTTATACAAAGGAGCAATTTTATGAGGTCTCACGTATCTTCTTTCAGTATAATTTTTTCCCCTCAGTGCTAATTATGAATAAGCAATTTACAGTATGTTTTACTATTCTTTATGTCAACTTCCTAATTTTTAGAAATTTTCACTTAAGAATCAGGTAATTTTGTAGAATATGGGATATACAACTCCAAACTCTTAAGTAATGAGCTCAGTGTTAAAGTGTTTATTTATTTTACTCTCAGAGTTCCTAAAAGTATGCATTGTATTCATAACAGTGCTTGTATTAGTTACCAAATGTGAAATTTTACTGATACAGAGTTTGACTCCAGAAGGAATAATATAATTGAGGAACACACTCATAGTAGATGGATGGATATAGATGGCATTTCCGACTTAAAATTGATCATAAAGTAGAACGGTGAGATTCATTCACTTATTCATTTAACAGATACTTATTTAGGACTTGGTATATGTGTTGATAGTGTGCATCTATTTGTGAACAAAGCAGGTAAAAATTCTCACCATCAGAATGAAGACATGTTTTCTAGTTAGGAGACAGAACATTAGCAAAAAAAAAAAGGGGGGGGGACATATATTAAATAGTGGAAAGTGCAAATTATTAAAAAGTATAGGATGATATTAAGTGTAGGGATTGAGATAAATTTTTTAGTTGGGATAGCATAGGCTGGGATGTCATACCAAACACAAGACTGTCTGAAAATAAATATAGGGAGAAAATGCAGGTTGATGTAGGAAGAATGGATGTGTGGTTTGCCACTTTAAATAGAAAAAAACTGAAGGGGAATAATGCCATGTATTAGTTTCACAAGAAACTGGGACTGAGATCTTAAATGGTTTTACAGTTGAAGTCTGCAACATTCATTCTGAGAAGGAAAACAATATCAGTTGAAGACTTTTCAGCAGAGGATTATTATGGCCTGGCCTAAGTATATCGAGGATTATCCTGGCTTGTCAAATAAAAAAGACTAAGAGGTGAAAAGAGAAAGGAAGAACTAAAGAAATAGGTAGATGGTTATTCCAAAATGTAGGCAAAACATGGTGTTGCATTAGACTCTGGGCAAAAGAAAATGCTGAAATATATATTTAAAAGCAGTGCCAACAGCATTCCTGAAGAAAGGAAGAGTTATTTTGGTCAATTTGGCAATTGGAGGAATAATTTGTATTGAACATAAAGGAGGAAAAGATTCTAACATTTCAAATTTCACATGCCTAGATTATGTAGCTGAATATACAGTATAAATCGAGCTCATGGAAAACTAATAGTTGCAGACATAATTGGAAAACATCAAAACTGGAATTGGGTTTATGTCTTTCAGACTGGAAGGATAATTCATAAGAACTGGTGTACAGTTCAAAATCTGACTGTCAGTGTAGTTTATTATTAGTGAGATTACTTCTTTAAAGGAGATTAATAAAAAATGGTTGGAAAATATAATGAAAGCCATATCTGTGTGTTATCTGGAGGTAGGCTGAGCGAAGAAATATTTTAAGTCAGGTAGAAAGATCAGTGGTGCCGATTGTTACTGATAGCTCAAAAAGACAAAAGGCTGAAAATATACTGTTGAATTTGTGGATGTGGAAAATAATTTTTACAACAAATACGAATACTGGTGTGTAGATATATGTATATAAATATTATATATGAGAGAAAGTGACTGCTGGAAGGTAAAGTAGGATCAAGATAATTTTGTGACTACTAGATGGTCTAGTTCATAGGGAGCATTTGATAATTCCAGGGAGAGATGAGAATTTTGCTACAACAGTGTGGTTAAAAGGGATGGGATGATGTATACAATGGAGAAACTGTAATTACCTGAATTACAGGCCATCTTAATAACAGAAAAGAAATTAGAATATTTGAACGCAAAAGCAGAAAAATTAAGGTGAAAGGACAGCTGGTGAAACATCTCTTTTGAGTATATTTTTTTCCTATGTAAAGTAGAAAAAAATGTCATTTGCTGAGAAGGCAAGAATACAAAGTGTAAAATAGACCTAGATTACAGCCAAAGAATGATTGCAGTAGGGAATATGGTATGACTTAGTGCACATGCATATAAAGTAATTCTAGTGCAGATAGCCTGTCTTTGTGCTAGCCTGGCACACCAGTGGGTTTGCAGGTGCACATGTACTATGTCAAAAATTGGCCTTTACCATGATTGTCATTTAAATATATGAATACATAAATATGATAGAAAACAAAGATATTCCTTTAACACTGAAGAGAATGAGTTCATAATACCTACCAATGAAATTTAAGCTAAATAACCTAAGAAATATGGACACTAAGTATGGGGTGAGGGATAAAGAATAACATGAAAGTGTCAGTAGTCTCACAACTCGTTGGAGTTGAACCTCTAACAGCAGTGGGTTGGAAGGATAAAACATTGTAGTAAGACATGTTTAAAATCGAGGTTTGATAGAGTAGATTTAGAAAAACAAAATAATCACAGAAGTTAATTTTAGAGAGTATGAGCAACAAGATCATTAAGTGGAATGGAGAAGTTAGATCTTTGACTTGCAATTCTTTACTACAGAAGTATTCTATGGATAGTTGCAGTGAGTCAGGAACTAAGACTGTCAAAATACCAAGCAGGAGGCAGGGATGACTTAGGGAATCTTAAATGATAGCAACAAATGCAAGTGTTTCCTAGAGGAGTTGTACAGTTCAGATCTGGATGATGTCCATTATTGAGTCAAATGTTAAATGAGACTACTGACACTTTCATGTTATTCTTTATCCCTCACCCCATACTGGAAAGACTTTATCAGAAGACACCACATCCTTTAAGAGGTGAAACTTTGTGGGTTATCTAAGATAGTTGGGGGTTTGTCTTTGATGGAGATAGAGGGCCCCTAGTATCTTCCTGTTCTTCCTTTTTGGTTTATGGCCATGAGGTGCATGGTTTCACCAGCACACGACTAAAAGCAATGTGCCCTGTGATCATGAACTGAAGCCTCCATGAGCCAGAATAACCCTTTTTGTTTTATAATCCAAATATCTCAAGTTTGTTATAGTGATGAAGAGCTAACGAATACAAAGTGGGACAACTGACTAGGAGAGGGTAATAAATAAGAACAGACACCCACTTTGAGGCTTAGACTAATAAACTGTGTGGAAGAAACTAAATTACACTGGGGATACAGTTCAGTGGCATAAGCACCTGCCTGGCAAGTGCAGGTCGATTCCAGGTACAAAAAACAAAACAAAACAAAACAAAACAAAAACAAAAAAAACCCTCGAATTACAAGTAGGTAAACATTTAAGAAAGAGAACGACTTAGAGACACTGAGGAAGATTAAATCTACTGTCAGTTTTCCTGATGAATAAACTTGAGAGAAAAGAAATGTACTTGTAAATGATAGCTTGATTGACAAGTCAGTTTTGGGACAGACCTTGGAGTAGGAAGAAATGTCAGAGATGAAGCTGTGTAATCCTCTATCTCCAGACTTCTTCACACTTTAACCGATACTCGTCTGGCCTCAACAGTTCCTGGGGGCGGGCTCCTTATAAATTAAGCTACTCTAAAAATAAAATATTTTTCTATGCTCAAAACTACTTCCAACATGCATTTATGATAAAAACTCTACAGAAAATAGGAATAGATGGTTTCTACTTTAACCTGATCAAAGCCATCTATGACAATCCAACAGCCAACATCATTCTCAATGGACAAAAACTGAAAGGTTTTACTTTAAAATTGGGAACAAGACAAGGGTGTCCGCTGTCACCACTCCTGTTCAATATAGTTCTGGAACCACTAGCCAGAGCAATTAGACAGGAGAGAGAAATAAAAGGAATAAGGATAGGAAAGGAAGAAGTAAAACTATCACTATTTGCAGATGACATGATACTTTACATGGAAGATCCCAAAAACTCCACAAGAAGACTCCTTGAATTAATCAACAAATTCAGCAGTGTAGCTGGATACAAAGTCAACACCCAGAAATCTATAGCATTCCTATACACAAACAACAAACAGACTGAGAGAGAAATTAAGGAAACCATACCTTTCACAATAACATCCAAGAAACTGAAATATTTCGGAATCCATCTAAAAAACGAAGTCAAAGATCTATTCAATGAAAACTACAGTACTCTAAAAAAAGAGATCAAAGAACATTTTAGTAAATGGAAAAATATTCCTTGCTCATGGATAGGAAGAACCAGTAGTGTGAAAGTGGCCATACTCAATAAACTTCTGTACAGATTCAATGCAATTCCCATTC
The DNA here is from genome assembly GCF_000276665.1 of Chinchilla lanigera. Lineage (NCBI taxonomy): Eukaryota > Metazoa > Chordata > Mammalia > Rodentia > Chinchillidae > Chinchilla > Chinchilla lanigera. The sequence continues at coordinate 24,438,362 of NW_004955405.1, read as the reverse complement.
AACTACCATTAGCATACCTCACAGATCTCGAGAAAACATGCCTTCAATTCATCTGGAACCAGAAGAGACCCAGAATAGCAAAAGCAATCCTGGGCAACAAGGACATGCCAGGTGGAATCACAATCCCTGACCTGAAATTGTACTATAAAGCTACTGTCTTAAAGTCAACCTGGTACTGGCCAAAAAACAGACCTGAGGATCAATGGAACAGACTGGAAGAAACAGCCACAACGCAAAACACAGTCAGTCACATAGTCTTTGATAAAGAGGCCATACAAACTCACTGGAAGAACAACAGCCTCTTTAATAAATGGTGGTGGAAAACTTGGCTCACTACCTGCCAAAAACTGAAAATAGACCCAAGCCTATCACCATGCACCAAACTCAAGTCAAAATGGTTCACAGAGCTCAATATTAAACAGAAACACTGAATCTATTGGAAGAGAAAGTAGGTAAAAACCTTGAAGACATAGGGGTAGGCAGAGAGTTCATGAAGAAAAGCCAAATGGCATGTGAAACACTTGAAAAAATCAACAACTGGGATCTCATCCTACTGAAAAGTTTCTGCACATCTAAAGAAATCACCAGCAGAGTAAAAAGAAAACCCATGAACTTGGAAAAAATTTTAGCTGACTGTCCCTCAGACAAAGGGCTTTTATCTAGAATATATAAAGAATTAAAAAATATCAGCACCCAAAATTCAAAGACCCAATCCAAAAATGGGCAGCTGACATGAAGACACACTTCTCAGATAAGGAAATACAAATGACAAACAAATACATGAGAAAATGTTCAATATCATTTGTCATTCAGGAAATGCAAATTAAAACAACACTGAGATTCCACCTTACCCCAGTAAGCATGGCTAACATTAAGAAATCAATGAATAACAAATGCTGGTGAGGATGTGGAGAAATAGAAACCCTTCTCCACTGCTGGTAGAATGCAGACTGGTGAAACCCCTGTGGAAATCAGTTTGGAGATTCCTCAGACAACTAGGTCTAGAGGTCCCATTCAACCCAACCATTCCCCTTCTGGGTGTTTTCCCAGAAGATCTAAAAACATCATATCACAGTGATATGTGCACCTATATTCATAGCAGCATAATTTGTAATTGCTAAATTGTGGAAGCAACCCAAATGTCCATCCACCGAGGATTGGATAAGAAAATTGTGGTACTTTTACAAAATGGAATATTACTCAGCTATAAAGAAAGATAAACTCAAAGCCTTTATAGGTAAATGGGCACAACTAGAGACCATACTCATAAGTGAAATAAATCAGACCTGCATGTGCAAGCACCACATTGTTTTGCTAGTGTAAAACCTGAAAGAGTTAGTTTAAACTTGGAGGTATGATAGACATTATGTTTTTTTGTTTTTTTGGTTTTTTTTTTTTGGTTTTTTTTTGGTTTTTCTCCGGTACCGGGAACCGAACTCACAGCCTTGCACTTGCCAGGCAGGCGCTTTTGCCGCTGTGCTAAGTCCCCAGCCCCGACATTATGAAATGATAGGAAAACAGTCAGGGTAAAGGGCAATTGGGATGTGGGAAAAGGGAAGGGAAAGAAAGAAATTTTGTATGTATGTATATGCAGGATAGTTAACATAGTTGTTCTACTGTCTTCTATTTCTTTGCTGAAAGAAACCATCAATGATTCCTTGATTGAACAATATTGCATGTCTCTATCTGTCTTCATGAGAAACCACTTTGAACATATCAATATGTAATACAACAAGCACTGTTAATTTCCTACCACTTTGTTTGTAACTCTGTATTGTCTGTACTGTTCTTTTGCTATTTTGTAAAAGGTTGTCTGTCTGTTAATGTTTTCCTCCTTTTATTTTTAAAATAAAAGAAAAGAAAATCTTTACCTGCTTTGTTTTTATCATTCAATTCTCCCTTGCTTCCTGTTGCTGGCCTAGACTATGATCTTGGTCCTGTCCTTCAGCCACTAAATTAAAACCATCTGGTTTCCTTGTCTTCCTCACCATTCCCTTTCTGAGGATGTGTCTTTTAAATTCCTAGTTACTTGTCTCAGATCACTGATGATTTTTATCAGATGATGCCCTGACTGATACCATTTGTATAAGCAGCTTCCATATGGTGATATTGAAACACATGCTGTACTATTTCAAGGAGCCAGATTCTCTCTATTGCTCCTCCACACACAGGTCCTCCTCCTTGTTTTTCACAGGTACTATCACTCTTTTAAAATACACTCAATTTCCTTGTTCTCATTTCACACTTGTTGCTGAAGACTAAAACTCTGGACAAGCCTCTCTCTCTGTGTGCCTGTATTCTAACAGCTAAAACTTTGAATAGTAAAAGGACCTCGCAATGGTTTTCCTGTTTGTCACAGGAAAATGAGCTTACCCAGAGGCTCTTTGGCTAGCTTATTCTGCAGAGTGCCTCTATGAGATCATGTTTATATGTTCTGTTGCAGTCTTTACTACTTCTTCCTTGTCTGTACTAATCTCAGGGGATGATCTCACAACATACAAGAGTGAGTATATCAGACAGTAATTGCAGTACTATAATTAGGTCAATAGAAAATGACAGACTGGTTGATTTCATCAGAAACACCCCTGTGTCTGATAGCACTGGGAATTACAAAGCCCAAGATCAAGGATGCAGCAGGTCTAGAGTCTGGTGAAGTCCCTCTTCCTGCTTTGCAGATAATACTCATTTTGGTGAGAACTCATATGGTACAGTGAACAGAGTGGAAAAGCAAGCTCTCTGGGGTCTCTTCGTCCTGGCACCTAGTCCCACCCATAAGGTCTCTACTCTCATATGCCACCACATCAACGTTTAGGATGTCCACATACTAATTTGGGGAGGGGGCAAAAAAGTTTTGATGCATAGTGCACCCCTTTTCATTACCAGGATTAAAGCACTACTGTGATCCAGCCCCTCCACCTCAACTTCTCTCATCCTGCTGTTGCTCGAGCTTTGCTCTCCCGTGAACCTTCAGCACCATAGTTTCTATGAAGTACTTTCTCTGATCTTTAAAACATGACCTGGAGTCATACTCCTAAACAAAGTGAAACAAACTGTGTATTGAACCCATATCTCCAGTGACCTAATGCTTTCATCTTTACTTTCTTATACTCCTTAATAAGCAGATTTGTAAAAGTTTGTTTACTTTTACTTGATTACCCCAACTTCTCACCTTCTATTTAATTTCCACTGTGGTGGATTAACTGAAGGTCAATTTGTAACACCAAGCTGAACTGAATGGGGGTAGTGCTGGGTATGGAGGGCCCATCTGAGGACTGTAAATGTAAAAAGGAGAACTGGAGAGGAAGAGATGTGCTATGGATTCTCCTGGAGATGCTCACCTATGCTGGCTTTACTGATATGAACTTGACTGCTATCATCTAAAGAGAGTGGGTCTTGCTGTTGCTGAGGATGGCTGAAGCTCTTTTAGGGGGAGCTCTGGTCCTTACTTTGAGCATCACTTCCTGGCTCCAGTGCAGATCCCTCAGCCTGCTGGCACAGATCCTTCATCCTGCTGGCATAGACATTCTAGTTTCCAACATTGACCTTTGGGCCTTTCCAGCACCCATCCCTGATACAGACTTGCGTGAGACATTGTCATGAGCTCTAGGCCTCCAGCTGGACTCATGAAAGACATTGCCATGCGATCCAGGCCCTCAGCTGAATTCTTTGGATATCTAGTGTATGTACAGATATCTCCACTCTTCTGCATTTGACTCTTTGGGTGAATATTGTAAAGTAATCCTACAAACGATGTGTCCTGTATTAAGTCCTCTCTCTTATAAACCCTGACGAGACATCTACTTTTGTCACTCTGTTCCAAGTGCCCCCAGTTACTAATCTCTTAAATTCAGCATACTTTAGTTCTCAGCAATATACAGCTAACTACCACTCTTTTCTTAAAACTTAAACGTTTTGATCTCCACTATGTTAGACACATTCTGTTTCTAAAATTGAAGTGAACACAGTGTGGAATTAGTTTTTCTTACTCATTCATTTATTTTCTTAACTAGGATTAGATTTTGAGATTTATTGTAATTGTCAGCAGGAAAATGTTGGAATAAATTCTAAAAAAATCAATTGCTTTAGAGCTTTCTTGGGAATTTCAGCTTTTAATTCAGGTAAATCAAAATGCCCCAATCCCTGTCCTTCTTCCTTTCTTTGTGGATTGGTTTAATTTCTCCAAAGTTTAGGTAGAAAATTATTATCCGATGGTGAGACATCTGGGTTTCACTCTTCTGTTGTCCTGTACTGGCATTTGTTGCACTGTACAATCATTTCTATACACTCACCACACTGGCATCTGTTGAGATTTCACTAGTCCCGCCTGGTTTCTTGACATACATTCTCCACTGCTCTTTGTTATAATTTCTTTTTTGCAACCATGGACCCCTTCAACATCTGTCTCTTTCTCTCTTGGGAAAGGCTCTTGTCAGCGGCAAAAGGAAATCCTATTAGTCTTCCTTATTTCTGAAACTCTGGCTACTTGCCTGTAGAGTTCTTGACTAAGAGGATGAAGCTGGTGTCACCCCACTCTCAAGCAGCAAATAGACATCTCAACCAACTCTCTCCTCTTTCACTGGATTAGTAAGCTATCATAGAAGAGTGCTTCTTCACAGTGTCCCAAGAAGGATTGTGCACAAATGCATCCTTATTCACAGATCCCCAAACAGTTTGACCACTTCCATTGACACACCTTGTACTTTTTATTAATATTACACCAGACAAGATAAAGACTGAGCTTTTTCTTAGGTTCTACAGGTTGTTTTTCCTCAAGCACGTTTTTGATCTTTCTCTGTGAAATAGAATAAATATACTTTTATTCTATTAAGTGGGGGAGTGATTCACTTTTTCTTTTCTTCCAACTATTTGTCTTTATATGAGTAACATAGCTTTCACTCAAATCAACACCAAAGATTTAGCATTTTTGCTCTTACATCTCTGCTTTCGTTATGTAACATCTGGATGGACTGAGAAAGAAAGGACTGAATGGTAAAAAATACAGTCGATGATTAGAGGGAGGGACACACCTCCTGCACTATGACAAGATGATCAATCTGTCCATATTTATAGATAAAGGAAAAACTATAAATTCTGAATATATTGAAGTATTTAAATATATGGATGAGCAAAATAGATAGTAAAGAATACTCTGAGGTGAAACTAAATGAAAGGATGTAATGAGAAGTTATAAGCAGAATACTGATGCTGGCTTCCTCCATGAGGGCAATTGCAAATTCTAGTGACCTCAAGTTTTGACTTTCATAAACTTGCAGAGCAGCAAGTATAGGAGAACTGCCCAGTGGTGGCTTAAATTAAAATTCTAAATAATTCCATCGTGTAACTGAATGGACCACGTTTGTTCAGCTTTCCAAGTGTGTGTAAAATGGAAACAAATTTCCACTCACTGAGACTTTACAAAGACATATTCCTATCTTGAATTCTAGTACTAATTGAAGGGGGATATGTTCCTCATAAGGTAAAGATCATTACTAATGTTGATTGTAGCCTGATTTCATTTCTGTGGTTTGAAAATCCTCAGAGGAGTATTACAATCTGTAGTGCTCCTGGGTTGCCTCATACCCTGGCACCTGGCAGAGGCAACTGTATATTTTCTTTGGAAGAACTTGTCCTCAGTCTATACCTGAATCAGTTCTCAACAGTAAAAATGTAAAAGATATAAGTGTGTAATAAAAACCTGCATGTAACAATTAAGGAAACGAGAAACCATAGTATGAGCCTCCAGAATAAGAATCTAAACTTTATAACTGAATGAGCAGAATAAATATGCTTGCTAGTTTGCCTGAATTAATAAAGGTCCTGCAAAAAAAGTAAGAATAAGGGACTACTGAAAGGATCAATGAAATTTGAGAAAAGACTCAAAAGAGTGTTTTGACATTGAAAACTACTGAGATCAATGTCCCTAGAAATTTAGAGAAAGACTCTGGAGTTGCATGCAGAAGTTTATTTATTTTAGTATAGTTTTTTTTTATTATTATTTGTTTGTTTTTGAGACAGGGTCTCACTATGCAGTTCTAGCTGGATTTGAATTCACTTTGTAGCCCAGGTGGCCCTGAAACTCACAGCCATCCTCCTGCCTCAGCTTCCCAAGTGCTGAGATTAAGGCATGAGTCACCATGCCTGGCCTTATTTAGTTTCGTTCTGGAGGAAAATATCTCTAAAGCAGAAAGACAAACTAGAATGGCCAGAAGGTAAGGAGGATGCAGTGGCAGTATCATAAATTTTGGAGCTAATCACTCCTATAATTACTATTTAAAACCAGACATATTGTTGCTAATTATTATACAGAAATGCTATGCAACAAACTAAGTATAATGGCTCTAAGGGGAAAATGAGAAGAAAGGCATGAAAATTCTTTAAGAATTCTAAATATTTTCTATAAGTGAGTTACTTTGACTGTACAAGGGTCAATAATACAGTCAGGAGTCAGATAATGTTAGTCCCTAGATGACCAAAAGGAATTTGCTAAGTGTCATTTTACTCAATATTCTGACTTCTGGAAAGGCATTAAAAATAACTACTTTACCGAATTGTGAAGGATTAAATTAGATGAGTACATCTGAAAGTTTAAATTTGATTATAATGCAAGGTGTGATCAAAATATATGATAATTTATAAATTTTTAAAAGAAATCACTGTAGTAAAAGACACTGCAATTAATCGCTCTCAAAATACCCTACCTTCTTCAAGTAGACTTATCCTGTCATTCTTGGTACTTTTTGAGACAAAATGCTGGAGGTCCTCTTTCATGTCGTTAGGAAGTATGATCAAAAATAAAGTGAATGCTGTCACCCAATGCATGCAGCAGAAAGACAGTTTTGTAAAAATGTCCTGATATAGCCTCATGTCCTTACTCACTGGAACTAACTAAGTGCAACTTCTTGTCTTTTCCACAAAGTCAAAACAACTGTGAAAATTAAACATTTAATCAACTGCGAACCTTGCAGCAATCATAACATTACAACCACAAACACTGATGAGAAACGACCTCCAGAGCATCTTCAGAAATTGCCGAGAACAATGGCATTAGTGTGCTTGAAGCAATTGGGAGTATTTGTGGGAAGTTCATGGCAATGGGGTTTTTTATTGTAACAAATACATTTTTCAATTTAAAGATTCACTTTGTGTCTTGAGCAGACCTCACAGCAACTAATAATAGTTTTACAAAGAAGCAGATTATTGTTATAATCCCTAATTTAGTATCTGCCTCCATTTGTCCTACTGTTTTTTTTTTTTTTTTTTTTTTTTGGTATCTGGAATCGAACTCAAGACTTTGGGCCTGCCAGGCTGTGAGTTGTATCCCTGGCCCCCTATTCTATTTCAAATATGCTTTTTAAACCTCTGTTTCTAAGACAACTTCTGACCATGGCACATGCAGAGTTTAATCATTTCCTTTCAGAAATTAAGCCATATTTTACTAAAATTTTACCTTGACTGAAATGTACGCACTGTATTTTGCAATACCAAGTGGTCCTTCAGTTTTCCTCTAAATTTTGACACATGTGGGATAAAATTAAATTGCTCATGTTATCCTTTTATAGCATTATACCGAACATTTTTATGAAGGCACCAAGGCTACCTATTCTGTTGTACCACTACTTGAACGGAACCCCTATACATTTTAGTACCTAGATTTTAATAGCAAAAATATTTACTAGTAGGCAAATAACATTCAAAAACATATTTTTCATTTTTGCCCTCATGACTTAAAATTTCTTCCTGTGTTTGTTACTTTCTTTCTGCACTTGGAACAAGGATAAATAAAATTACTCAATGAAGCACCCCAAGTTTTCCTCTACCTTTTAAAACAGCGAATTTACTGCTTTTTTTACACTTGAAGTGTTCAGTCTGTAGAAGAGTAATTATGTGTCCCATAAATCAAATATAGAATATGATACAAAGTTATTTCCTTTGCCACAAAGAACAAATAGTTTGTTTTATTCTGGAAGTTTGACCATATTTACTCTGTTCTTTTTTAATGAGAATCTGGGGATACTTAAATCTTACAACAAGCTGTCAACATGAAAAATCCATGCTCTGGTGTCCACTTGCAGTGCTTGTGGTTCAGAGGATACTTATAGCACATTGATTTATTTTCCAGATGCTTGAAATTTAACAAAGAAACTGTCCCATGATTAACTCAACAAATGAAACGTAATATTTTTTACAAATTTTAGTTGAACAACAAAAAGTCTGTCATTTTTGGAGATGCTGTTGGCAACCCTGAAACAGTAGCTATTGTAGTTTGTGTAAATATTTTTTAAAAAGTCATCAACTAATTTGCAGACAATATGCAATTATAACAATAATTTTTGAATTCCTATCATTATGTTTTTTTGAAATTCTGTATAATTTCTAATTTTTTTATTCTTTTTTAGTCCCTTTAAAATAAAAAAAGTCATCACCTCTGTAAAATTGAACATCTACTCTATTTCTACCCTGAGGAATGCTCTCATTAATGTTACATAAGTAGAGATGGTATATTGTATGTTTCCAGGACTTTTATTAAAAGATTGAGCATCTATTTTTCAATGGACATCACTGTATTGCATCCCAACACATGAAAATTTTAACATATATTTCCATTTTTATATTTAACATACATATCAGGGGTAGAACCCCAAAACCACATAGAAACGAATGATTTATTCTTTCATAATGTGATCATTAGCCTCCTGTGATCCTATGATCATAGGGTCATTAGGAGGTGTTCCAAATTGCTTAAAGGCATTAATCCTGTAAATATATTTGAAAGCCTATCAAATTAACAACAAAATAGCTTTAAATTATTATGCTATGAATGAACTCAGATATATTAGAACTGACACTGAAAAGCATATACAGTATAGTGATATGAAAAATTATTAGTGTATTTTCATAATTTTATACCAGTATGTATAGGTTTATTTGTATAGTAGATAATTTAAAGTAAATGTATGACATTATAAGTATCAAATTCAACAATAGTCATTTCTTGAGATTATAGTGAACATTTATTTTTTACATATTTTATGTAATTTTGTTTGATTTTTTCCTCTGTCCTTTTTGCCTTTTTTTTTGTCTTTTTGAGACAGGGTCTCACTGTGCAGTTCAGGCTGGACTTGAGCTCACTTTGTAGCCCAGGCTGGTCTTGAACTTGCAATGATTCTCCTGCCTCAGCCTCTTGAGTGTTGGGATTACAGGTGTGTGCCACTGTGCCCTGCATTTGATTTTAGTAGCCAATTTTTTCTGATAGGATGTGAAGAAGAGATAATGCATACTGACCCATAATAAATATATAATAAACTCCAGAACATAAAATTATAGCTATCTTAATTTTCTTTTTGACTATGATTTAAAAATCTGTATGTGTGAGTGATTAATTTGTACAACACAACATAAAAATATTTTAATGGACTAGAATTCTAAAACTCCCTCATTTATGGTATGTGAAAACACGTTATTCCTTGAAATTTTTTTATGAAGATATAACTGTATAAATCTGGTTCATTTACATCAATGAAATTTATCAATAAAGTTCCTTAACTGTGAGAACATGAAGTCAGCAAACTAAATATAGTACCTCATAGCTGAGGTATTGTTCAGCCTCCTCTGAGCCTTTCAATTTAATTCCATGTTTATTGGCAATTAAGGTATTCCTTTCCCAGTGGCCATATTTTCTTCATACATATAGTCACATGTAATGAAGGGAGAAACAAAATATATCTCTTTATATAACAAGAAAAGTAAATCAGGAATATTGATTTCCATATATAAGAATTTCTGAAAATTAAAAGTGTTAAATACTCTGTAAACTTTCATTTTAAATACTTTATTTTCTTATGTTTTAATAATGTGCTATAGCAATAATCCTTCTTTATAAAACAGTGACATTTACATTTTGTTTGTTTTAGAACTCTTACATTATTAAATATGCCTATTTCATTTCCTTATTATTTTCTTGATTTTTCTTACTATTAGTGCTTCTGTTTAACTTCTCATTCTACTTTGCCCATTTGGTTATCACAAGAAATGTTTATGGTCTTTGAGATCTAAAGCTCAGTCAGCATTCCTTTCCAGGTTCCAAGCCATCTTAGGCTCTTTTAGTAATATTTATGGGTTCCAAGTTTGCCAGCTACATACCAGTGCATACTGAAAAATAAATATGCACAGCTCTACTACCAAGGCTGTAAGAAGGCAAGTCATCTGAATACCAGCAACCTAATTTTAAAAGCTGTTTATAATTCTCATCTTAATATGATACTGATATGATTTATTAATCATTCTGGCATTTTTCTCCTTGACAGCTTCTCAACTGCTGTTACATCGTTCTTGGATGGGTAAGTAGTATACTCTACTTTGAAACTGTGCACCAACTTTTATATGTTAAGACATTTATTTCAGACACTTAGTGTCCATGAAAAGTTTAAATTTAACATTCCCCTAAAAATTTAAAAATATGGCTTAAGGGTTCAAGATAGCTGACAATGAATAAAACATATATTCACAGATGTAACTGAAATAAGTTCTTTCAATATATTTAACTCAGAGTAGGTCAAAATTTATCTATATATAACATTTCATTTAATTACTGTCAACTTAGACTTGATGTTACTGACATACATACTAAATAAAAACATTAAAAATTAAACAAAACCAATGAAGAGGTTATATAATGAATAGATACAATTACTATGTATATACTAGTAAACACCCAGATTGATCATTTACCATAACTGAGCTGTAAGCAAGGTTGTCTTACTAAAAACATCAAAAAATTTTAAAAATTATTTAAAAAGTCAGAGAGACACACACATAGAACCAGGGGAATTATGCCAAAAATATAATTCACTTTAGTAAAAAGAAAGCATGTTTGTTTAATGTGAAAATACACATTAAATTTCAGAGAACCCAAATGGAATTCAAGTACACATACTATACTAAGAAAGAAAGTGTCCACCATAGATATACACAGAAATCTTTTTTAGGTGAATGGTTTATATTTCTGAATCCTTGTCTGACCTATTGTTTGATTATTGTCATCCTATCTGTATAGATTTTTGTTTTAAATTAGTGAAAAATATATTGTAGGAAACAAGATAATATGGAATCCTATGATTGCTTCTTCATGTAATTGATATGTTTATCACAAATTTTAAGAGAAATATATAGCTATATACAGGCAATGACCATAATCATATTTCACATTTCTGCCTTTCATCAAAGGATAAATGATGTGTTTGACATCATTATTTAAATTTTTAATATGAGTATCTGAAACATGTGCTCTGGTGTCAATTGGAGAAGTACCCATAAGCTTTAGACACTGGACATTATTCCATGTAAATTTTGTAGGGCGATTTTATATTTTCTCAAACATTTACATATTTTCTCTAACACTCATGGTGCTTTAGAAAAAGGTTAATTCCTAGTCATCTAGGGAGATTGCAAACATAATGGTATTTAAAATGTGTTCCTAGGCAGGGGATATAGTTCAGTGGCACAGATGCCTGCCTTGCAAGTGTAAGACCCTGAGTTTGATTCCTGGTACCCCAAAAACAAACAAATAAATAAATAAATAAATAAATAAAATGTATTCCAAAGAATGAAATCATGGAAAGAAAGCTTCCATAAGTAGAGAGAGGAAGAGGGGTTGAAGATAAAGGAACAGATAAAAAAGAAGTTATATCACGTACAAGAATAAGTTCACTATGGTGACTGTGATCATTATGTATATCTATAATGTACCAATAAAATTAACTAATAAAAAAATGAAACGTGTTCAAGCCCTGGAAAGATAATTGTGAAGCCAGAATTCTTTCCCATCTTCCTGTAAAATCATAATGTACATCTTATATTTTAGCCACAGGTTGGGCAATTGCATGAAAATACATAAGATAAGGGGCTGGGGATTTAGCTCAGAGGCACAGTGCCTGCCCAGCAAGGGCAAGGTCATGAGTTCAATCACCGGTACCGGAAAAAAACAAAACAAAAAAAAGACAGAAAATATATAGGATAAGAACAGGCATTGGTGACTGTAGTCTCTGTGTTTATCCAATTGTTCATGGACTCTTTCTCCTGCTCAGGTCGAATTTGAAATTATTGCCAGTACACCAACATGTTTAGGGATGGTGGTTTCTTTCCTTGAGATGTAGACAGCTGCTTCACAATCACATAGTTAATTAATTAATTAAGTCCATAGTTATTAAAAAGTTGTTTAAATCTGGTATATCTTTTTCTTTGATATATTTTAACTGGTAAAGATTTTCTCAATTTCAATCTCCTATAGCATATGATAATATAAATAAAATTCTACTTAGTGCCATGAAAGTCAAGTATTTGGATTTTTAAATCAGTAATCTTTAATCGCTGACAGAGATCCTGTTAAAGTCAGGTAGGGTTTATGTTTTTAAGCTTTTAGTAACTTACCAAATTATTTATTCTAACATAATTAAAATGACTTTCATCAAAAGTGAACTATTTTTTCAAAATGAGCACATCTTTTTACTTTCATTTTGAAGTGACAAAGATGAATTAGCTAATATGTGATGCTTGTTACTTCATTTACCGTGGGAGGTGCAGGCAATTATTAACAGTTATTTTTACATTAAAAATACTTTAATCACAGTCAATCTATGCATAGAACTGCTGCCTAAAACTCCTTATCAGGTGCTGTAGCCACAAAAGGTGGCAACTCCAAAAGACATCACTGAAAGTAGTAATTACAAACTTAAAGCACTACAGTACTCATCTTTTCAATTTGAGCAAAGATTAAGTTCCAGACATTGTTACAGATATCTATATTCCATCAAAGTTCAACTACATAATTTCAAACTTCACAATTTATAAGAGGCAACAGCGCACAAGTGGTAAGATTGATGCCCCTTCCTCTTCAACTGTGAAGTCAAGATTTATGAGAATGACTGATAAAGTGCCTACTTTAATAACGGATTTGAAGCCCAAATGAATGCAAATATTAATCTTGAATCAACAGAACAATATTCCATATTTTAAAATTGTATACATACATAATGAAATGTTTGAAAGTGTATTTTTACTTGTGCCTGTATTTTCCCTGAGTGTTTTTTAAAAGTTGATATAAAAGTATGGAGTACAATACTGGTGATCAGGGGCTCATGTGGTTAAAAGATTAAAGAGATTCAAATGATATAAAAATATCACTTAAAACTAATTTCAAGATATCTATTATACAACATACTGACTGTAGTTAATAATTTAGTATATTCTTAAGAAATGCCAAGATAGGGGCTGGGGATTTAGCTCAGCGGCAAAAGTGCCTGCCTGGCAAGCGCAAGGTCATGAGTTCGGTTCCCGGTACTGGAGAAAAACCAAAAAACCAAGGAAAAAAAAAGAAATGCCAAGATAGTAAATATGTATTGGTTATAGCACAAAATAATCATGTTCCATGTTACATTATGTTAATTAGCTACATTTAGTCATTATGACAAGGTATATGCTTTAAAATTGTTTGTTTTACAGGGTAAATTATACAATTTTATGGGTCAATTCAAAACTATATTTTCTTAGAAAAATTTGAAAAAAGTTAAATTTAGAATGCCTGTACATTGTGTAGAAAAAATACTCATCTAGATAAAGGAAAAACTTTTCTTTCTGCTTTTAATTATTACCTAACCCCCAAAAAACCAAGCATATACATAATTTACAAACATACAATTTCAGAAATCTTTTCAAAGATAAACAATTTAATTATATGCTTCTTGCATATTTACCAGTGACCTTCATTGTAATTGTTACATTTCAGTTTTATTACAAACTCCAGAGAACTGAAAGTTATAATTGAAAACTTTCAAAAGTTAAACTACTGGATTTAAGACATTGTAAGATAAGAGAAATTTGTCATAAATTAAATTGTTCTTTTCCAAATTCATGTATAGCTTCCCAGGACCTCGTAATATAACCTTACTTGGAAAGAGTCTCTTTAGGGGCTGGGGATTTAGCTCAGCCACACAGCACCTGCCTGGCAAGTGGGAGGTTGTGAGTTCAATTCCTGGTACCAGAAAAAAAAAAATATATATATGGAAAGAGTGTCATTGTAGAGGTGATCGAGTTAATATAAGCAGGGTGGGTTCTAGTCAGTATGATGGTGTTCCTCAAAAGAGGAAATTTGGACACATGAAACTTACACAGAGAGAAAAAAGCAGGAAGAAGATAGTCATTTCTAAGCCAAGGGGTACTTGAAACTCCCGAAGTAGAAGGCAGCCCTGGAGCAGATCCTTTCTGAACCTTTAAAATCACCTTGTTGTTAGATTTCTACCGTCCACAGAAAATTGTGAGTCAATAAATTTCTGGTGTTCTTAACCGACCAATTTATAGTGTCTGGTACCATGTACTCTAGAAAGCTAGCACATTATCTTAAAAATATTTTCATGTCTGAGTTTGAGATTTCTTTTCTACAACAGCTCTATATTGTCTCAAAAGGATCTATGTAGAAAAGTGGACACAGTTTTTGTTAATGAACTTCTGAAGGGCAATGTTGAACTGAGCAAGGTTAGTTTTCTGACATTCCTAAAATTCAAAGAGTAATAAGAACCAACTTTCTCAGCCAGTTGCTTGTAAACAGTGGAGAAATGCCATTTGAATAGAAGCATCCATATATAAAATAATTGTATAGACTTGGAATCTGAATTAAACCTGGTATATATGTCTTCATGTCACTGACCAAGGTCTGAGGAAGTCCCCAAAGAGAGGATGAGGGTCTCTCCTCTCCCAACCCTCTGGGCAGGATGTAATTTTGCTGAAGATCACAGACAATTTTTAGGGCATGTCTATTAGGCGGAATTTGAAAAGAGAAATACTCTGAAAAATCAATTGGAGACCTTTAAGAGATGCTTTATTAGACGGAGATGGATATTTGTTTGTATGGTCTTGGGGTATGTTTTCAAGACCCATGATCTGGGATGTATATTCCTACTCTGTGTCAGAGTTACCCCTCTGGAGTGCTATGGTAGACTGCAAAGTGTGTTCATGTGCTTGAAGTTTACATATGTTGTCCATTATTGTCCCTTCTTTGAGGATGGACTTCTGCAGAGCTAAAGGCAATTTTCATGTGAAAGTACAGGTTCAGAGTCCAATTAACAGTGTCTTTATGTGTCTCTTAAAGACCTTTTATTCCTCTTTATTTTTTTGAGTGAGTGGATGCATTTCCTGGAAGGGAGAAAACCTATGTAACTTTGGTATCTGAGACTGCAGTTTTTCTTAATCTTAAAATTTCAATTTATATGACTTAATTATTTTTTTCTTGTATTTGAATTTATTTATATTGCTCTAGGAAGCAGGAATAATGAGCAGGCATAAAGGACATGTGGATTTAGTGTGTGTCAGTGTATGGTGGACATATATTTATCATATGATTACATAACTCCCCCTTTAAACTAACATGCATGTATATTAATTTGTACGAAGTTAAATTCTATTCCTTCTAACTTCCAAAGCCAGAAAGAGGGGTGGACACATGACTCAGATCTATAAAATTAGAATCCATTGCTCCCTCAATCAGAGAGATTAGTTCAGGTATGCTTGAAAAATCAATTAGGTCACTGGATTTTTCCCTGTTTGCTCCTTGAGGGAACAGATGGAACATAAAATATGAATAAAGCCAGAGTCTCTATGTGCTGGTGGAGACCTGGAATATTTTTAATATCTTCAGGAATTCATTCATTTAAAACTCTATTGCTGTTTGTCATTGATATTTTTCTTCTTCATTTAAGTTTAAAATTTTACCTATATATGTACTGTAGTTTGATATTACTATATCTGTATGCATTATATAATCTTTCAGGCTACACATATGTCTCTTTCCAATCAATTATCCTCTATTCCTGATTCAACATTCAGACTCTCTTCTTCTAGATTTTGGAAATACATAGTGTGGTATTATTGTCCCTAGTCATCTCACACTATGTAAGAAACTGTTTCTTTCAATAAGAACTTCTTATTTCTATCTAACTATAAGTGAATTTTGAACACAGGTAGAGCAATAGATGCTAGTGTTAAGTGACATAAGTTAGGCACAGAGAAACAAGTAATGCACATGGTCTTATTCACACAAAGATTCTAAACAAAAATTGATCTCACAGAAGTTGAAAGTGTATTGGATGGATTCCTGGCAAATCCACTGAAGAGCTGCCCACTTGATGTGCAATGATACTTTAAGACGTTCATGTCCTTCTCTGAGGTGGCCTTGATATTATGCTTCGCTATGCAGACTTTGAATAACAGTGATTTAGATTTTCCACAAATCCACATTTTAAAGGGGGAAATGAAGCATATAGATACATGTTTTTACAGTGTGTGTGTGTGTGTGTGTGTGTGTGTGCACTCATGCAAAATATGTGCTTAATTTTTCATCCTGTATATTTATTATGAAGAAAAATCCCTACCACAAAATCGTGACTGTTCAATCTTTTGTCAAAATCCACGGAAAGGAATTCAGCTTCAGATGCTTAACTGTTCTCTGAACACCGACTCTTGTTCAGCGTCCTCTAGGATCCTTGCAGAAGCTGTGGCATAGGGGCCCGGGCAGCCTGCGGCGATGCTGGGTTTCTGTTGGATTTCGTGCCCTGCTTGCTTGCTGTTATGCATAGCTAACAGTGCCCTCTCTCCTGCTGTCACCCTCATTCCTCTAGCTCCTGAGCTCACTGATGGGAGAAGAGAACCATTACTAAACAATGACTGCAAAGTGCAGCAGCGCTCACCCAGGCATAGGAGCCTCCTATTTACTGTCCTTGTTATTTATGTTGATATTTGCTTAATCTAGGATGTAAGAACCTGACATATGGGGTGATTTAGCAGAACCACTGAAAGAAATATTATCCACAGTTCTTTGTATCGTTAAATGAAATGGCATTAATAATATCCAGCCTAATGATTCTACCCACACCAAACATCACAATAACCACTTTAGAGATCCTCTTTTAAAATATGTAGTAGAAGATGCCACTGAAGCATACTGTGATGCATTTTATAAATGGAAAATGAACAACTGGGGAGTGGGTGGGAGCCTCTATGAGACACTATGATTTTTTTTTTCAGTGACATGTTATCAAAAGCCTGTGGACGTAATAAGATAAAAACACAATCCTTATTCTGTAAAATTAGAATAGCTCAGCTATATAGTAATCATATTCTGTATATAATGTAAAGTTAAATACTTTTCTCTTTCCCATCGAGTCTCTGTAGTATAAGACAGAGAGCTGGTTCTTGATTCCTTTATAGCTAGCATTCTGCCATCCACACTGTGCATGTTACCAAGTATTCTTCAAAATGTGTAGTCAGAAGGAAAGAGAGAGAAGAGGAAAGTTGAGAAGAACATTTTAAAGGTCCATCCAAGTCTTCAGGAGCAGAGTGGATTTCTCTAGTATAACTTTTTTAAGGAGCATTTCTGTGGCTGTCTGGAGGTGCTCTTGGGGTTTGCCTCTTTGGTGAGCAGGACCTCCCTCAAATATGTTTCTTCTTTGTCGTACTCACATGCTACCACAGTGCAGAGCTATATCCTTGCTAAGACCTCCAGGTTTTGGATGATTATCCTGTTAGACCAGAGCCCTTTCTAAATGACTGCAAGGGAGTCTTTGTCGTGCTAGATCCAAATGTGTTTAGATTCTCACACTTCGACCCCATTGTCCCATGAGGACAAATCTGGTCATTTCGCAGCTGTAGTCTTCTCGGCTTTCTCCTTTAGCTTTCTCAAGCTTGGGTCCAAAGCCAGGCCACAATGCCCTTACATCCTTCATTGAACACATATCCTACCCTTAGAGAGGTCTGCTAAAGCCCTACTTACCAATTTGAGGTTAGTTTTACTTTTCATTTTTTGATATGCATAGGTAAGAGGGATCATGGGAGAAGACAGACTACTTTATAACTACCTTACTGTATAATATACAGCTGGGCTTTGTCCAAAGAAATCTTTCTTGAATACTCTATTTTTATTTTCCAAACTTCATAATTTTATGTCCTTGATTTAAGTGAAGGGATTCATTTTTAATTACATGCTTGAAGATCTATGAATAATCTATCTACTTCATGCTGGTGACTAAGCAAGCATTTTCTTTTTTAATATGTTGTTCTGTTAGTTTATAGTTCAGAATTGTGTTTCATATTTTAGAAATTTCTTCCACTAACTAATGGATGCCTTAAGGTCATGAAATGTATCCTTTATGTTATTTTATTCCTGACATAGATAAGAAATCATTAACAATTTCAGACAGATGATTAAGTCAGAATTTCTAAGGAGACAAAGGAGGGTGGAGAGCTGGGTCAGCAAGAGGACAGACTAAATCCGTGACACACCATGCAGACATTGATATTAATAGGCCCTAATTGGGACATTAGTTCAAAATTAAGATAGCATAGCCCCCGCCATAGTTTAAAATTGTGTCATGAATTCTTTAAGTCTTCTCCATCAAGAGATCAAGTGGATGTCCACTCTTCTTGAACTTTGGTGTTTGTGTGACTGTCCCAATGGGTACATCACAGAGTAAGTGATACCGACTCTGAGGCAAGCTTTCACGAGGACATAGAGCTTCTGCATGTCAATCTTGAAACATTTGCTTTGGAAACTTCAGCTGCCAAAAATCCAACCACCCAGAGAATGCTTTGTAAAGTGATAAGAAAGAAAGTTGGCAAACAAATATTTAGTTTTAAACCAAATTTAGAGGAAACATTTAAATACATCAAGATTTTCTTGATTCATTCTCCTCACCAACCCACACCCGAAGTGTTTCTCGCCCTCAGGCTCTCAACACTGCAAAGTATTTTCAGTGTAAGATGCAGATTCCAGTCAAAGATTATGTTTAAGATGGGCTTTTATTAGATTACTGAACTGAATTTATTAAGAATCTATGGAGGTCTACGTTAATAAAGTCTCTGAGAAAAATGTCTTCCAAGAAAGCTAACACTGTTGCTCAGAGATCTGCTCTGTTGAGTACAGGGTGTCTAGGAACTTGAAGTGCTCTTTCCAAGCAGCTTGAAAAGAAGGCGAGGGCAGAAACAAGTTTTTGCCCCAAATAATGTGTATTTTCTGTAATAGAGAGTGTAATAAACTATGTGGGGGAAAACCTGTATAGAAATGTAGGTTTGTTAGTAAACTATGGACTGAAAGGACAGAAACAATATAAAATTAAAAAAGAATTTGAATTTCAGAGAATCAATGGGCTGGAAGCTGGTTGCGAACACCCAACTGTACCCATCCCAGACTTGGTGACTTCTATTGCCTGAAGGATCAGGGCAGAGGAAGGAATGCTGACTTGCAGAATCACTGAACTGCTGCAGTCAGGAAAATATTAAATGATTGGTATCATTTCAGGGCACTGTAGAGCAATAGATATTCAAAACAAACACCGTAGAAACATGGAGAGGAAGATTTTTATCTTTACAAAGCAAGTGAACAGGGGGCCATTTGCAGCATTTAACTTACCTCTAGGGTTTCGATAAGAATCTCTCAATGGCAGCCCTCCTTGTTTGGGGCCAGATATTTTTACTGAGGAGGACTCCCCGGAGCATGGATTAGCAGCATCCTAGACAAGTGTCCTGTGCTGTCCTATCCTGTACAACCAGTCTAACTACACAAAAGTGTCTGAAGAGGCTGCCAAATCACTTCTGGGGACAAAAGTACTACTTTGTTTTGTTTTTTTTTTCCTGTATAGGGAATTGAACTCATGACCTTGCCCTTGTCAGGCAGGTGCTGTGCCACTGAGCTAAATCCCCAGCCCCAAAAATTGCTGTTGATGGAGAATCACCTATTCAGACAAATTGGAAGAATAAAGAGTATAAAACATTACAACCTAGGGGCTGGGGATTTAGTTCAGCGGCAAAAGCGCCTGCCTGGCAAGAGCAAGGTCATGAGTTCGGTTCCTGGTACCGGAGGGAAAAAAAAAAAAAACAAAAAACATTGCAACCTACATAGCAAATGCTCATGTCAAATCCCCTAATAAGAAACTGTGAAACAGACACTGCCAAAACAAGTAAATTCTAGAATGAGACATTCTATTTGCAAAATTATTGAGATGTCTACACTACTAAGACTTAGAGAAAGTATTAGATTTCCATTAAATTTTGGGATTGTTGAGGTTCAACTTGGTTAATGGCTTAAACTATTTATGACTTTTTGTTTCCCTTATTTTATACTTTGGCCAAATTCTCACATTATTTTCTATTCTTATAATAAAAATACCTTTATAAATTAGTGATTTTCTGATAGAACAGTTTTATCCCTCAGATAATCCCACAATTTAGCATTTTGGATTTAAATGTTACTTATCAAAAAACAATCATTTAAATTTTTTATTTTTATTTTTTGGGGTACTGGGAATTTAACTTAGGACCTCATGCTTGCCAAGCAGGTGCTGTGCCACTGACCTAAATCCATGGCCCAACAATCATTTATTGAGTTTAATGTAATGTGCTGTGTATTTCTGAGAGCATAATTTAACTCTTCAAATTTTGATGATAATATTAGTAAGACATCTCTATTCAGAAAAGAAGCATTATCAGAGCAGCCATGGAAAATGAACAAAAGGATTAGATTTAGGGGTGAATGGACATTAGGTTTTATTGAAAATCCTAATTTTATAATGCAGCATGGATATTTTAAATTGATGTTTTTAATTTTTAAAATTTTTTGACTATGTTCTCATATTTAAGAATGAACTTTATAGTGTGCAGTAATTTGTTCTATTATTTTCAGACTTTCCCTTTAAACAACCAGAGTTATTGTAGGGTTGAGAAGATTTTTAGCCCCAAAAGAGAGTAAAAATTTGGTTATTTCCCATCCTGAGATCATGATGAACCTTTTATCTCTTAACAGTTCTGTCTCCGATGCTGACTCTCACAAGCCATGAGGACCAATAAGTAGATTGGTGCAAATTCTCCTTCACTACTAAACAGTGCAAAGCCATCACCAGAACAATAAACACAGCCCAGGGTGTAGCATACACTGCTAGAAACTGAGAAGATTAAAGTGCACATTTAAAGGGCAGTGTATTCATCTACTTCGCACGACCGCTAGCACACTTCAATTTTCACTGGAAATTCAACTAAACTAGTGCATGTCTCATCATATCACTTCACTTACAAATATAACAGACATTGTCTTTTTCTTGGTCACCAGCATGCCTGTATTACAAAGCATATCTGTCTCTGGTTGACAGGTACCACTTTTCAGAAGAATAGGGTAATTGTTTGCTAGAATATTCAGAGATTAAAACCATTTTTCTCCTCTTTACAAACTTTAAATAGTGAAGTGACATATAAATTAATTAGTGAACTATTCATTTCTTTGAGATGGATTTGCTCCCTTTATTTTTTCAGGAGGGAAAGGAAATGTAAAACTAGGTGAATCTGCCACACCAGTACATTTGCCCTTAGTGACTGCTCTTTATTTTAATGATAGTTTTGTTTTCTTCAATGGTGAGATGCTAAATGAGAAGAGCTAATGTATATTTTGTCACATTTGCTTTGAAAGATTAATGAACACCATCAGAAAGAGTCAAAAAAAGGAGGGTAGAGAAAGCTTATACAAGCAAAGGCAATATTTCCAACCTAAGAGTGAAATAAGATTGCCCCTTGTGTATCGCAGTGATTTCATACTTAATGTTCATTTTTATTTGATTTATTTTGGCATAGATAAAAGAGTTTTAAGTAATATTAAATTGATGTCATCTCCTGTTTAATACCTACATGTACCCCTTTTAGTAGAGTGCTGATGGATTATAAATGTCCTTGTCAATTAGTATATAATTTACTTAATATCTTTAAAAAATCAACAGTATCTTTCTCTCTGGTAGTAACACAATGTAGCAACTTGCACATTTGTGTTTACTCGGTTAAAATAATAACTCGTACATTATAAAGGGATTGATTAATGTCAGGTGAATGAATTGAAACAAAGGAATCAGATAGTAATTCCTAGTTTTGTTTGCTGTGTTTCTATCAGAAACACATTGAGACGACTTCATTTGAAAATAAGTTTCTGCTTGGAAATTTAGATGACATGATCACTAAATTTTAAGCATTGATACATGGGAATAATAACTTCAAATTATCCCAGTTTAAGACGTTAAAGAAGTCCAAATAAAATATCCTTGGGTTCCAGAATAAAAGGAATGGAATACTTTTTGCATATGTACCATAAGTATGATTAGAAAAGCAAATAAAGGATTAGTGTTTTAGATCCTAAATGTTTAAATATAACAATTGAAATTGAAACTTGAATCTAATCTTTTTGAAATTACCTCTCTAAAATTTTTATATTCACAATACTCTCCCCCATGGAAAAAGATGGAGACGCTAGAATTTTAGAAGTTATTAAAAGTAATATACATACAGAAAAATGTACAGCTGGACCAAATTTTCAAAACCAAGCACAGTCACGTCACCAACACCCTAAATCAACAAATAAACTCTGTCAACACAATCACCATCTCCATAAACTAGTTATTTAACATGTTCCCTCTCATATCTTTTCTTCACTCTTTCTTTCTATACATTGAGTAACGCTGGTATGTCTGAGTTAAAGGCTACCATTTATACGCTGCAGCAAGACCTTCACCTTGTCTTATTTTCTATCAACGTAAATCTTTCTCACTGCATCTATCAGGTACTATCATCTCCATCCAAGAACAACTTTTACCCTGACCTACTCTCTCTTGCTGCCTACCTCTTTCTTTTCCTTTCTCTCCCATCCTTCTCTCCCTGTCCATTACTCTCTTTTCTACTTACTTACTGTGCAGTGTTAATATACTAAAGTGGCTCTGGGAAGGTAATGGCAGGGACATGAGTACTTGTCTTTCACACAGAGCAGCCTTCCACACAGAGTCAGCGGACACATAAAGAAACAAATGAATGGCATATTAACCTAAAAGTTTCAGAGAAGTGTCTCCTTTTTTTCTGTGTTTTAGCTCTCTATTTTTTCATACCTAGAATATATATTCTTGCTCTATTTGATGGCTGCAAGATGCAGTCTTCTAATAGAAATTCTGTGCCATGGCTCCCATATAGCATCTGTCCCATCTTCATGGCGATTTATATGAAGCAATGCAAACTTCTTTGTGGAAATCATTTTCTGTTGGCTTCTCTGTTTACAGCACAGATCTATACTGAAATAAATGTTTGAAATAACAGTTAATAACAATAAGGATGTCCTAATTTGAAAGTAGTGTTTTACATATGTCTACATGTTTTAATATGAATGTAGGCGTTAGAGTCAGGGGGGCCTAAAATCAAACCATTGTTTATTCACCTCTAAGCTACAGGTCTTTAGTCAAGTTACTTAAATTATGTAAGCCTCAGATTCTTGGATGTCCAGGCAGAGATAATGGTGCTGCTTGTTTCATAGTTGTTGGGAAAGTTAAATGAGCTTACATTCTAAAGTTATTAATACATAGTAAAAGATCAAGAAACGAAATTTTTATAAATTACATATTGTACTTTTAACAATTACATATTTTACTCAGCAACATGTTAAAACTATCTTTTTTTTTTTTTTTTTTTTTTTTTTGGTTTTTCTCCGGTACCGGGAACCGAACTCACGACCTTGCGCTTGCCAGGCAGGCGCTTTTGCCACTGAGCTAAATCCCCAGCCCCTAAAACTATCTTTTTTGAAAGAGTATTTCCGAGACAGAGAGAAAGAGAAAGAAGAAAGCAACAGAGAGAGAGAGAGAGAGAGAGAAAGAGAGAGAGAGAGAGAGAGAGAGAGAGAGAGAGAGAGAGAGAGAGAGAGAGAGAGCATTCTTTAAAATGATGGAAAAACCCTTACAGCCCATAAATAGTAAAAATCATTACTGTCCCATAAATATTAATAGATATTGCCCTTCTATCAGCCTTTGGTTGTGACAGATGTATTCATTATGGTGTGGTAACCCAGAAAATTAATAAAGATTTTAAGAATCCGATGATACATCCTCAGAGGGCAGGGTCAACCTAATACTTGTTGGTTGAAATGTCTGACAGCTGTTTGAACATATTGTCATTTGTGGGGGGAAAAGAACCAATTTGTCAAAATCAACAATATTTACAGAGGGAGTTGCACTGTCTCGTAGCTACCTTCATATTAAATTTACATTAAAAAATCCATCCTTTAAATCATATGTTGTAGTTAAAAAGACACGAGTTAACTGTAACATTCCTATTTTCAACATAAGGAGAACCTCTGAATGTAATACTATAAATGCCAGTGTGTGGGGGGGCAGTCTTATGTATTTCAGTGAAACAATTTCACAGTAATTAAATAGGATGAAAACTTGGTCTACAGAGATTTTCAGAATAAATAGTTGGCAATTATAGAAGAAGTAATTTGCTGTACTGCTTAAACTTTTAAGAGAATCTTTTTCCATGAAACAATTTTATCAGTGTTCATTTTTACTCTCCTAGGGACAGATACCTTATTGTTTTCTAACATAATGCCTATAGATCAATAAGTATTGGGTTCTCGAAAAATATTAACTCTTATGGGCAGGAACAAGAGAAGGGAAAATGTCGGCACTTTGCATTGACCGTTGATGTTTAACTAAGGAGAGCTTCTCTTTTCTGATGCCTGAACTGAGACTGTAAGAACTCTGTCTATTTTCTTAGCTTACCTTCAGTGTTAATTTTGTTTTTGTTTCTGTTGTGGATAGAAGGTGAATATTTTCAAAAAAAAAAACCTCTCAGTTTTATGGTTGATACTCAAATAAAAAGCCAATTTTCAAAAGAAATTAATTTTGTCAGGACTCAATGAGATCAGATGAAACTAAAGCTTTGTCAAGTGGCTCTTAATGCATGAAATGTTGCACACATCTAAAAAGATTTCAGTGCCCCCAAATTCTCACTTTTGTTTCTTTTTCTTCTTTTTTTACTTTTTTTTATTTTAAAGAGAGAAAAAAACAATAAGAATGATACAGAATTTCAAAACAAGATGATAGGAAATTAGCAGTGGTTATTTTACTGCATATTATTGTCTTCAAAAAAGCTACTCAGATCAAATACTCACTTTACTGTGCTGATTATGTGCAGCTCAGAGCATTGCATTTGCTCATGTTTTCTGAATTTTTATTTCTGACATATGAAAGGTCTAAAGATTCTCTTATTATAGTCAGTAATTGATTTTGTTTTTCATAAGTAAAGAACTAGTAAACATCTTAACTTTGGAAAACTTTTTCCTGATACTTTTTCTCTAATATGAAGAGCAATGCATTTTATACATTTCAAACATATTTAAACATTTAAAAAATTTCACATCTTTGCATACATATTTTAGTATCTGTTGTTCAAATATATTTTCAATTCTAATCTTAAAGTTATTCTGTTCTCATTTTATAGACAAATAAAATAGGAAACATATAAATTTATAGTCTGAGTGGACATGGTGAAACATGCTTATAATTGTAGCGCTCGGGAGGCTGAGGCGGGAGGATTACTGTGAGCTTAAGTCTTGCCCAGGCTACATAACAAATTAAAGAGAACTTGCACTACATAGGGAGACCCTATTTCAAAAAAAAATAAAAATAAAAATAAATGTATAGTCTGAAGGATTTTGTCTTACAGATTTTTATATATTGTGAAAAATAGTATTCAGCATATTGTAATATATGGCAACTGAAAATCTGTTAAAAAACAAAAACAAAAACAAAACAACCTTCATTAAAAACTGCAATACCTGCCCTTAAGACAAGGTAGGCTTCGTGGGCATCTGAAGCAATCAGTACAGACCCCATATGTAGAAGGGCTCCAGTGTCAGTTTGTGATGCTGCCACCATTTTTAATTTTTTAAAAATAGTACACAATAAAGAATAACAGCAAAACTGAAACAACACAAAGCAAGAATATTAAAAATGATACAGGGTTTCAAACCAAATAATTTGCAATGTAATGTCCATTGGTGAATTCCTACAATCCTGCCTAGTGACACTATATATTGTCTCTAATGTACTTTTAAATTATTATTTTCTTATTCCCTTTAATGATTTGATCAATCTTCTAGTCTTACATCTGGTAATCTGAGCAACTTCATTGAAGATAACAATGTGTAATATAACAACCACTGTTAATCTGCTGTTGTTTTTAAATTCTCAATCATTTTTAACAAGAATATCCACATTTTCACTTTGCACTACATTCAAATTGTGTGTCTAGCCCTAACACAGGATTAAAAATGGAAAGTCTGTTTTTGTGGAATTCAATTATATTTCTTAATACAAAAATCCCAATTATATTTATATAATTAAATGTCATGTGAAAACATATCTGGTTTCCATATTTTTTCTCTGACTTTTTTCCAAATGCCTGGGATCCTCGATTAGTTAACAAAATAATTATACTAATAAAAACAGAAACAATGAAAAGCAAGATCTAAATTTTCATGATTGTAATAATACATGGACCATCTTTGTAGAAAATTTTGAGTTTACATTTGTCATTTTTATAATCTTTTGGATAATCTGCTTAGGTATTCTGCCCAAATTCTTTTTCTTTGGTCTAAGTGCCCATCTGCCAGCTAGGATGAGTGGTAGACACAAATGTTCAAGTTTAGCCATCCCTTAGGTCTCTATAATGATAACTAAGTGGCAGCTCTGGGGTATCCTATCTTGCTTGTGCTTTAAAAGTTAATACATTATTTGCACTCAATCCCCTTTCTGTGACTTGATTGTTTTTACTTAATTCAGAAATGTACTCAAGCTCATTTTAAACCTTTTTTTAATTTCTAAGTTTTTTCTTTTTTAAATTTAAGACTTAAGGAAGGTGATATATGACAACATACCCTTGAAGTGAAACCAAAGAGACAAACATGAATAACTTTCGAGAAAGTGCTTTCTAAAAATATTATAGAATCTGATATTGTCTACCTCAGCTGTTCAGGAGTAGTTAATAAATGTTTATCAACATTGAGTGTTTGTGTGAAACAAATAAAAATAGACAAGGAAATGATGTCCAATTTAGTAGTGAAAAATGACATCACACTAACAATGTAATTTCTCATACTTCAATGAAGTTACCTTAAAAAGTTTTCAATATATCTGTTGGCCATCTATATCTTCTTTACATTAGTATTGACATAGAAATAGAAATTAGTATGAATTTGTTTGATCTCAACCATTTTGTGTGAAAGAACATATTTGGTCACTAATTATCAATTGTCACTAAGATCAGAAAAAATATTTGCTCATTTCACACAGTAAGGTTATATGTGCATGTGAATAACTTTAGTCAAATAAAGAGTTTTAACACAAAAAAAGGTAATTTTTGAAATATTCTTTTTTATAGCTCTATAAAAAGGACACTGTCTGTTGAGGTTGATAAAAAGGATATAAGTAATTCCATGAAATTTGCAAAGTGATTTTAGGGATTCAGAAACTTATCTTGGAACAGTTATAGAAATATTCAGCACAGAATCATAAATATTCTGTATTCACTCTTGATAAGGCAGCCAGCTTTGGATGTAGATAAATATTTGAAAATTGTCTTTTTCAGCACAAAGGTAATTATTATCATGCTTTTAATATGAATATGCACAGATGCTAGAAATATAAAAAATGGTGAAATGACATTACAGTTAAATAAAAGACAACATTATCATGCATGGGGTGCATGTGTGTGTTTGTGTGTGTCTGTGTGTATGTGTGTGTATGTGTGTGTGTGTGTGTGTGTGTGTGTGTGTGTGTATTTTCTTTTGACACCTGAAGATTACAGTGGATTTTTTGCTTTGGGAAAAAAAACAAAACAGTTTCAATAAATGAAACAGAAGACTGCAGTAAGGCTTTGATCTTGCCACTCTAGCTGATCTCTGACATTATGAATAAAAAACATTTTGTTGATGGAACTAAGATAATATCATATAAGCTCTTTTATTATTATTTGATGGACATTTTGTTAATATAGCCCTCTTAAAACTATCTTGATATTATTATTTATTATTATTATTATTTTGGTTTTTTTTTCCGGTACCGGGAATCAAACTCACGACCTTGCACTTGCCAGGCAGCCGCTGTGCCGCTAAGCTAAATCCCCAGCCTCTATCCTAATATTATTATACTGAAACAGTTTCATGCAGTTTTTCTTTCCTTTATAACTTCCTTCTAAACAATCGGACTTCTCCCATCAGTAAGACACTAAATCTGTAAGTTTTTTCCTTTCTCTTTTCATTTTTTTTAATACCTCAGTACTTATCCTTGTCTAGGAACATTACAACAAACCTGCATTGTTTTTCCTGCCGGGGATCACAAACCCCATCTTACTGGTATTCAGTCTTCCCTTGCTGTTATCGTGGGAGCAATGCCTGTGAATACTGTAGTCCATGAACTTACCTCGCCTTATGTCCATTATTTTACCATAGCAATGTTTCTTTTAAGAAACTTTAGCGCAGATCATCTGCTGAAAAGGACTGCTGAAGATTATGCACCATAACATCCTCTTTCCTTAAGTAAGGATACAGTAGGTCACAAAAGTGGAACAAGTGGTCCAGTGTCACTGTAGTAGTGAGTCTGGTGACAAAAACTCCTGATACCTAATCATTACTCTTTCTGTTACACTGTGTTCACTCTCATAGTTTCACAATTCCTATCAAGTAATTTCTTACTTCTTAAATATCAATGCGCCATTACTCTTTAAGAGTATCCCAAATTTGTTTACAGTCCATCCATGAAGCTCAGTTCTGTATCATACAGCATCTTGATTATCACTTGATTCAAGCACATCTGCTCATCTAACCTGTAGGACACAAATAAATGAACATTTTCATCTTTCAGAAAATTTCCTTTTGATACAATGCTTTTATTTCTCCTAAATTTCACTCATTTTTAGAGGTCTAGTGGATGTCTAATTGTATTATGAAATGTCCCTTAACTTCTCAATACTCTGAGGTTTGTCAAATCTTATGACTGTATATCACAAAATTCACTATTTAATAGTGTACTTTTCTTTGAAAAGACCCACTTCCAAATGACAAATAATAAAATGTACCTCATTTAATATAATATATCTCATTTAAGAGTTAAAGATTAGATGCAAAAGTAGAAAGAAAGAAAGAAAAGAAGAAAGAAATAGAAAAAAGAATGAAAGAAAGAAAGAAAACAGGGAGGAAGGAAGGAAAGAAGGAAGGTAATGAGGAGTGAAGGAAAAAAGGAAAGAGAGGAGGGAGGGAATTAGGTAGTTTATATAATCCTGGAAGATCAATATGTAAGCTTTAAAGTTCATGCTGGTAGAAAAATGTATTAAAAACTGCTTCACGCTTCTGAGAAAGAAAAATATTCTGTCCTGGATAAGTCATAGAAGAAATTCAAAGTTCTTTTTGTTTGAGTTGGATTGATGGGATTAAGGTGGCATAAAGGTACTTTCCACCCATGAAAATTGTAAATATCAATTTTGATTATAATTTGGTAAGATTACACAAAATATCAGAAGTCACTTAGAACAAGAGGCCAATCAGTATGAATAAAAAAAAGTACAAAACATGAAAAGCATTTACTATGGTGAGTGTCTACAACTGTATGTGGGTTTATTTTGTTATTATTTATAGCATTTAACTCTTAAAAGTAGTATGTCATGAACCTTCATGCAAACGTGCTGAATTCAAATCTGTGCCCTACTGGAGGGTTTTTGGGCAAGAAAATTAATCCATCATATGTCACCAATCAAGTTTACTATCAGAAAATGGTGGACAATAAAATTTGCTTCATAGATAATCATTAGAATTCAATGAAACAGCTTAGGTGCTTCCACAAATACTGTGTTCTTTATAACCTTGTATGTTTTCATTTCTCCTTTGCACATTACAAGTATTTATTGATACAGTCATGAGCAAACTACAAAATATAATGAAGCACTTCATTTTCTGACTAATAGATTCATTAAGAAAAATTATACAATTTGGAAGCTAATTATTACAAATACATTTTACTTTTCTTTCCATCACATGAAAATCCTTCTCTACTAGGATTCAGTATTCCGATTCCATTGTACTCGCAGGTAAGGTTGTACTACTGGCTTGGATATTTTTTTCTCATTGGTGGGACAAAATACCCAACATCTAAAATTAAGGAAGGAAAGTTTTATTTGACCTCAGTCTGTGGAGGTTTCAGTCCATAATCAGCTGGCTCCAAGGCAGAGTGGCATAGCACAGGGGCAACACTTCAAGGTGGTGAAAGACACCAAAAGCAGTAAGAGCAAAAAAGGAGGGAGGGGAACAGCCTCTTTTCCTTCCTTATATTGTAAACAGACAGCCCCCACCCAGGGGGTGTGTAGTGCTCACATCATCTCCATGTCCTCCTCTTGCACAGGCTCAGGATGAATACAAACTAAGGGGCCTGGCTCTCTGCTTAATCACATAGTCAACCTTCTAAACTTCTCACATTGACACAATGAACAACATCCTAAAGCCATAAGGGCATGTCCTTTTCACCCCAGGGTGTAGAACTGCTGAGTCATTTAGTCAAGCCTCTAAACTCCTCAAGTTGACACAACTTTTATCAGTCACAACAAGAAGATCATTCTACTTCACAGAAGTCGGTTCCTTGCATCCCACAGGTGAGCACAGCCTGAGGCTGACTGATAAATGAAATTGGGAATGATTATCTTTCCCAAGAGGGATGTACTTGACCCCAAACACAGAGGATTTATTCAAGGAAATGACCATAGTTACTATAAA
This sequence comes from Chinchilla lanigera, assembly GCF_000276665.1. Classification (NCBI taxonomy): domain Eukaryota; kingdom Metazoa; phylum Chordata; class Mammalia; order Rodentia; family Chinchillidae; genus Chinchilla; species Chinchilla lanigera. The sequence goes on along the minus strand of NW_004955405.1, from coordinate 24,407,713 downwards.
AGTTAAATAAAATAATTCAAGCAGAGTATTTAAAACCTCATGTTTAAAGATCATGAAAGTATTATTACAGTTCACTTGAAATGAACAGTTAATGGTTACAATTTTTTATGTTCTGATTGATTATGCATGCTTGTGTCTGCTGATCTGAGCAACTGATATGAAGGTAACAATATGCAATGGATTTAAAATGGTGTATTCCTACCATCTTGTCTAGTGAAACTCTCTATTATCTCTACCATTTTATTGAACAATTATTTTCTTATTCCCTATAATGGTTTGAACAATCTTTCATTCTTACATCTGGTAATCTGAGCAATGTAGTTGAAGAAAGCGATATGTAATATAACAACCACTTTTGATTCGTATTATTTTGTCTTGAGACTCTGTATCACTTTGAATGTTCTTGCTTTCATTTGTTTTTGCTTGTGATACTATTATGCTGCTATTGTTCTATTTCTTTGTTTTTCATTTACTACTCTCTTTAAAATAAAAAATTTTGAAAAATTTTAAAAAAGAAATGTAACAAAAAGTATTATTAAGGAGTTCACTAATGCATTTTTTGTGACCAAATTGGTTTGGAAATGGAAGCCTTGGCAAAATTATGCTTTTGTTTGTGAACTCTGCATGAGATAACAAATACGATGGTGGCCATCTTCCCCACATGAGCACAAAGGTGGCCAACTTTTCCAGAATCATGGAACTAATTAAGTTCATAGACTGAGGTACCACTTCATTTGAGAAGATAATATTTATCACTGTGGGTTCCTTTCCCCAAATTGATTAAAGTATTTGCTTTTGGAACTTCATCTGCAACTATTTTTCATGTCTTATAAATTCTGAGAACTCTTACATTCACAATATCTATGTCATTTGCATTAAATTAGGCGGAGGTAGATTCTGTTGCTTCCAAACCAGAGATTCAAAATGATAAAAAATATAAACTATTTGTTTTTCAAAATGTTAAGTAATAGTTTAGAGTTTCTTTAATCAAATACATTGAATTTATGTTTTAATGCTGTTGAGATTGCCTATGATCCTCAAAATAGATTTATGACATGGAAAAGTGCAGGATTATGTTTGTGTCTAAGATATTGCAAACATATTTGATATATTCTGTATGTTTATTTGCTCTGTAAAAGCTTTTACTGAAAGCATATTTGTTGACAGATTTTATATTATAGTTTGGTAAAAGTAACTCTTTCCAGTTTAATAGCATTAAGGAAGTTTTCTAGTAGTACTTACCTCACTTTTGTAAAATAGTATTTCCTGTCTAATGTCTTTTTTGGAAAATATTATATGAAGGAACTTTGTGCTTTAAGTAATATTGGTTTTACAATCAAAGCAAGTTTATAGATTAATATTTAGAATAAGAGGAAACAGATTTATTGTAAATTATTAAAATAGAACACTAACCTTGTGATCATACATTATCTAATTTAATCAAAATATCTTTAACTTTTGCCTCTATAGATTTACCTGGATCTCTCTATATTTGAACCTGTTGTTTATATGAATCATGTTTTCTTGATTTTACTTAGAAGATTATTACTTAGAAATAATACTGTGATAATATTCATTTAAATAATGTCACAATTTTCTTGAGTGTTATTAGGTCAAGGCATGGAAAAGCCTAACCTAAATTTATGAAGTCCCTCCTGTACATGTATCTTACATTTTATGGTACCAAGAAGAGGAGAATACAATATGTAAACAGTTTAACTTATGTATGTTTAGGTTATTATATATAAAAATGTTATGTAATTTTCATAAAGGTTTTTTCAGTATTGCAGGTTTATATGTTTATGGGAGGTTAGTATGAAGTTTTTTTTTTTTTAAAGAGAATTGTAAGCGTGCTGTAACTATTTATCACAGATGATTTTAGTTTTTTTCTTTTTTCTTTTTTTTTCTTTTTTTTTCTTTTTCTCTGGTACCGGAATCAAACTCACGACCTTATGCTTGTCAGGCTGGGGCTGTGCCACTGAGCTAAATCCCCAGTCCCGATTTTGCTACTTCTATGTAGAGTTTGCTTTCCCATAAAATAATTTTGAGCACTTAAAAATGTTCATCATATGCACTACAGATGTATATAACTTTTTAAATATTTAAATATTTCTGAATCTATCTACATATTTGTAAGACAATACTTATCTAGATTCAATGTGGACTCATTTATGTGATATCCTTTTTTATTTTGTGTTGATCATCTCTGGCCTTGGCTCTTTTCAAGATTTCTTTTCACTTGTTATAAAAACTAAATATTAGAGAAATATTAATATTAGAGAAAAACAGTACTTATATTATAACAAATACCAGAGTATACATATACGCTTTGTATTTTTGATCAATACTTTGTATGACTTTACATAACCTATATGCTTTGATGACCTGAGTTAATATATAAATTATATTTCCAGTATATGATGGAAAATTAATGACAAATGTAATGAATAAATGAAAAAAATTCATCTTTCCTCCTTGAAAGTCAGGAATAGAACAAGATAGCCCACTAAAAAGTAATCTAAGAGCTTGTATTAGCAGAGAATATTGATTTTCTGACTGTAAGTTCCATCATAACTGGGCAGTAAAATATCTGTTTAATTTGTAGCAGTGTTGTCAGAAGTATGTAATTTAGAATTATATACTAAATGAATTTAAATAAGTCCCTTAGATTTATTTATTTATCTACTTCATTTGAATTAAACTTCCCTTCTGTATGGTAATGAGAAGATATAGAATCCCTACTTAATGATGAAGAATGATTAGAATTTTAACATTTCTTTTGGAATATAAATTAATCCTCTAGTTAGTAAAAATGGAGAAGAATGTGCCTTGTTGCTCTAAAACACTTAACAGAGAATGCTATCTTACCCATTAAATACAAACTTATTGCTTCTCTTTCTTTGCATGTTTTTCTAATCAAGGACATACTTTTTCCCCTGAGGCATGTGGGAGTTTAGCAATTACTTGCAGCTCTAACACCAGGCAATTTCTTCTGGGACTGCAATCTGTTAGAGTTCAATTTTCTCAACCACAGACAAAATGATCAGAATGAATTCATTCCTTAGAATGAAACCAAGTGAATAAACTAAATGTGATTGAAATGAACTTATGTGGCACTCATACATAAATCAATAGAATACCCTGGCACATATCCCAACTGTACATACTTATGGCATGTGTTTCATATTCCAGCAAATTTTGAAAGGTGTTTTTCTTTTTTTTAATCTTCCAAAGGACATTTTTAAAGACTCAGTAGCGTTCAATATAAATATGATTGTAATTACCTATCAATATTACCATGTCATCTGGTAAAGATGTTGCATATATTCCTTCCAAAATAGGAGAGGTGAGACACTATAACTTACAACTTCACCAATGCTTGACAGAACAATTTCTTTCACTGCCAGTCTATCAGGCTAAAGTATTCAAATACCCATGTGAGTGTGCTCACACACACACACACACACACACACACACACACACACACACAAACAGAGGCAATGTTTGAACTTACTTCAGTTGGAGACAAGTTAAACATTGTGTACAGGGCTAAAGGGAATGTTGGAATGAGATCCAGAAGATATTAGAAGCAGAAGTAAGATTTTTAAATTTTACTACAGAGCCTTAATTTATTACAATAAAATTACATTATCTTTGCTAGTACCATCATTATAGACAACGTCATTACAGTGGTCATTTATATTATAAATACTTAAACGCAGAACTTCTCTTGTTTAGCTATTAGCAATGAATTGATGTTTAAATGAAATTTATGGTTCAGTTTTTTAGTTTTTTTTCTTCAAAAAGAATACCTCAGACAGCAACATGTTCCAAAGAATAAGAGTGAATAGTGCAAATGATGAAATTTATCTTGTGTATAAAGACAGAGAATAAAATTTTGTTCTGATTATTTTAATTGTGGCTTTGTCTCTCGTCATAGAAATCTGAATTCTATTTCCATAGACCTCAATCACACAGGACAGTGAACTATGACTTAGTAAATTTCAGTTTATCATTTCCTCCAGTAATCTATAATTCCCTGGTTCTTTCTAATATAATCCAGTAGTCCGTATTACAGAAATATTCAACGTATATGATTGGCAAAATAGGAATATCACAAAGGTGAACAGAATGAATTTGTGTCACTGGAAATGGAAAAGTTGTAGATTGTCTCTACTTTAGCCAATAGACTAATAAAATTCTAACTTATACGTGAGGTTACGGTATTACTGATCACCTATATAGAGCTCATGTAGCTTCCATGAGGAATAATTGAATTGCCAACCAAAGGAAGATTGTCATTCTGATACATGGAACTACTGTGTTAACCCATGTAATATAATCAATTTAGAACATTAGGGTTTATTAGTTATGTATTCCACAATTTGAAAACAGTAAAACCAAGAGAAAGAGGAGAAGAGAGAGAAAGAGAGACAGAGAGAGAGAGAGAGAGAGAGAGAGAGAGAGAGAGAGAGAGAGGAGGAGAAAGAAAAGAGAAGAGAGTAAGGAGAGAGTGAAGTAAGAGCGAGGTGATAGAGAGGAAAGTTAGTCCATGCTGTCTTTTAATATTTGTTTGGTGAACTTGTCAGAACTCAGAATAGAGCTTCCTTCCATTTAGATATTAAATTTAATCTAATCAGCACACCAGAAACAGATTTCTCTTTGCTTAGTGGCCTAATCTAAAACAGATTCCAGAGAGTACTGTTAATTAAGTAGAACTGTAGGGAAGGTTAAATAAAAATTGGAAAATTATATGACAACTGGAGCTTTGGAGTAAAAAAGTTTAGTTTTAATGGATGCTAGACATGTGTTTTTTTTAATAAAATACATGGACAGCAATAAAAATGTCCTTGGGGTTTGAAGAATCCTTTCGCTCAATCCTTTGCATCCACTTCTGAGAAGGGAGTGATTACCACTAATATCATGTTTTGCTAAGATTTTTGCTTAAAGCTTATGTAAGATGGATTTGTGTTTGAATTTTTCTTATTAATTTATACTATAACGTATAGAACTTTGGTTTCCTAATCTCATCTTTTATTAATTTATTTTTGAGACATTCTTAATATTTGAACATCATACTGTAATGGGAATATTCAAATGACTTATCTTAAGGAGAAAAGAAAACAAAATAACAACCAAGACAAACACAAAACAGCACAAAAATGATAAAAATGATACAGAATTTCAGAACAAGGTGATAGGAAGTTAATAATGGTTGTTATGTTACATATTGTTATCTTCAACAAAGTTGCTCAGATTGTCAGATGTAAGAACGCAAGATTGATCAAACAATTAGAGAATAAAAATAATAAAAAGCATTAGAAACGATACAGATTTTCACTAGGGATTCAATAATGTTTGTTATATTGCATATTGTTGTTTTCAAATTTGTTGTTTAGATTACCAGATGTAACCATGTGAAATTGGTCAGAAAAAGAAAAATTTGAACATTAACTGTTCTTTTAAAGAAACCAACCAAAAAAAAAAAAATAAATAAAGAAACCAATAGACATCAGCAGTACAATTATCCGAGCTATTCTTGTGTATCCATATATATTTTTCCCTTCCTTCTTTCTTTCTCCTTTCCCTCACCCCATTTCTTCTTTCCTTTTTTTTTGTTTTTTTGTTTTTCTCCGGTACCAGGAACCGAACTCACGACCTTGCGCTTGCCAGGCAGGCGCTTTTGCCGCTGAGCTAAATCCCCAGCCCCTCTTCTTTCCTTTTGAGCAGTTTATTTCCCATTCACAATATTGATTGCACCTAATTTGTAATAGCTAAGTCATGGAAACAACTTAACTTCGCCTCAACTGAGGAATGCATAAAGAAAATAAACTTGAGGCTTTTACAGGAAAATGGATGCAGCTAGTTACCATACTCATAAATGAAACAAATCAGACCCCCATGTGTAAACACAATATTGTCTTCCTAGTGTAAGAACCTAAAAAAGTAAATAAGCAATGACTTCTTAAATGACTCTGATTGCCATGCTCTGGTCACGTTGAAAATGTTTATAATAAGTATCACACCTGAATTGTATCAGTCCAGGGAAAAATTCATCAAGTACTTCAAATACCGGTAATGTACTAATTCTGCAGGCATTTCAAGATGTTATAACTCCCATTATCCAACACTTCACCCCAAATATTTTGTATTTCTGATTTGTTCGTTTCTAGATAGACAAAGTAACCTGAAAATTCTAAGGAAGTGTTATGTTAAGTAACCAAGAGGTTTTGTGTTGGCCTTCTATTTTAAGTCAGAATCTATTTTGAAAATATAAGGAAAGACAAATGTACAATAAGAAGTACAATAGAAAAATGCAATGACTATCTTACAAAGAGTAATTGGGATAGACAAGGGCTCAAGAGACAAATAAAAAAAGAGATTTAAAATATTTGCTTTATCACCCACCAAGAGAGCTGGGAATATAGAAAAGACAAATCAGATTTATTTTTTCAGTTACTCATTTGGAAATTGTTGCAAATTAATCATTGTTTTTCAGAGCCAGTATAAGTGGCAAAAGAATCTAGAACTCCATATTAGAAATGTTTTCATTCCTCTGTAGTTTTTGTTCAGAAAAATACCATAAAACATACTACTTAGCCATAACTTCAGAAAAGAAGCTAGAGAAAAATGTATGGATTGCTTAGATGTTAAGACCTTCAGATATTTGTATCTGCTGCCAAAAGAAAACAAGAAGTATTTATAAAATACAACACAGAAGACTTCAACAGCTTCATGCTGGATACAAGGCAACTAAATGAGAAAGTAATAAAACTACTTTATGGTTAAATTAATACAAAATTCAAAATTTCTTTTGAAATGTGCAGTGTTGGAGAACAAAAGAGATAAACTGTTCTTGCTAAGTTTATTGATCAATAAATATATGAATGATAGAGAATGATAAATGATGTAAAATGAAAGCCAGTGAGGTAGATACCTTGAGGGGGCCTGCAGGCCTACCTTGAGGACTGCCTGGATGGCTGAGAATACTCTCTGAAGCTGACCTTCAGCTACCAATGCTTGGGGATTAGCTCAGCTAATCTGTTCTTTTCCAGGGTGTTTCTTACACTAAATCTGATCTAAGCATGAATTTAAAAGACTGGCTATGTTAAAGGAAATGGAAAATGGAAAAATCTCAATAATGGGCAACTTTAAACACCAAGAGCCTTGGAAGTGGGATCATTCCTATCTGTTATTGGGCTTGTATCACACCTTGACTTTTCTTCTGTCCAATTCTGCTTGACATTCTACCCTGCCTGTATTAGTTATCTTTCTGGTTGCTAGTACATTATACATGACTATCACCAACAATTTAAAGATGGAGAGATATAATTTGGTTCACATTTTAAGGGCATTCTATCCATGGTCATCTGGCTCCAATGCAGAAAAATCATGGCAAAAGGGTAAGGGAAGCAAAGCTGTTTAGTTTATGGTACCTCAGTGTTATGATTTATATGTAGATGTCCTCCTAAAACTTCATGCAATCATGGGTACCATCTTTGGAGCCTGGTTGGCTTATCAGAGCATTAGAGCTGACTTACTATTAGGAGGTGAGGCTTGTGTGGAACAGAGCATGACCAGAAAGATTAATCTTCAAGGTTCCCCTTTGAGTCTGCTTCTGGCCACATGAACTGGGCAGCTTTCATCCACCATGCCCCTCTGCCATGCCAGCCTGACTGGAGCCAGTCTGCTGTAAACAGAAACATGAGCCAACACAAACTTATCCTTTGAATTGCAAGTGTCAGGCATTTTGTCCCAGTGGTGAAGAAAGTGACAATGACACCAGGAAACAGAGCAGGGGAACACTGTCAGCTAGAAAATTGGCCAGAGACCCTCTGTAATGGCTGAAGTCTGTGAGCTACTCAGAAACACTCCAAAGTGTGCTCCAGCAATTTCCAGGCGGGTCTCAAAACCAATCAATTGACACTGCACCCTACCTGCCTCTTGTCAACTTCCTACTTAAACACAGTGCCCTAACCCACCATCTCCAAATATGGACAATAAGAAGTGCATAATTCTACCTAGCATAATACAACTATGGTGAGTACACCTGGAAATGCAGCACTGCCACATACATTGATCCAAGGGACTCTTTCTTTTCCACAGCCATGTCAGAGTGCTCTAAGTGAGTACTCTTCACTGAAAAGGACTGTCTTTCTCCCGAGTCAAAAGACTCTGTATATAAGAGTCTTATTCTTGCTACTAATTTTAAAATTCTCATGTCATTATTTCTCTACTTTAATTACTATCTCATAATAAATTTTGACATCCTGAATGATAGTCTTGTTTTATTTTTCAAGATGATTTTTAAAAATTTGTGGGCATTTTTGCATTTCTGTAAGCATTCATTTGAGTCCAGATCACTTTGGAGGTTCATTAGTACTGTGCTTAATTTAAAACAAACTTGTAGGGAATCAAATATAAACTGAAGCAGAGCAGGCCCGTGCGTGCCCGTAATCTCAGCGCTGGAGAGTCTGAGCCAGGAGGATTGTCATGAGGACTGCTACGAGTTGGAGGCCAGCGTGGCTATGTAGTGAGTTCTTGGCCAACCTGGAATATATAGCAGGACTCAGTCTCAGAAAAATAAATAACTAAAAATAAATAAATAAAACAGCAGCAACAATAAAACCATATACAATTGAATCTATATCATGTTATACCTTCCAGTTCACTGTCTTTAATATTTCTTAATAAGTTTGCAGAATTTTATGTAAAAGTCTTACACCCTTTTCATTAATTTCTAAGTATTCAACAGATTTGATACTTTAAATATGTATTCAAATGTTGCTTCTCTCTATTCTTTCTCTCCACTTTTTTCCATTTTGGTATCAAGTTGGGGCAGGTCAGGTTATAAATGCTTTTGATTTTTGTACCTTTCTTACTATGTTCTCAGTCTCTCTCTCTCCCTCTTTCTCTTTTTCTTCCTCCCTCTCTCTTTCTCAAACGCCTTTTCTTTCTTCTTTTGTGCTCTTTTCCTCTTATTCATCCTCCAATTTAATAATTTTTTTCTAATCTCTGACTACAATGATACTAATCGTTCTACAAACATCTTTTATTTTAAAGATTAACTCTTAAATTTCTAGATCTTTCTTTATTTGCTTATATTCTTAGAAAAATTATTTTCTATAAAAATTGTTCATTTTTAAAATTTTTACACATAGATGTTTTAAATTTTATATCATGTATTTTCTAGATTTCCAATGAATACATTTCTAGTATATATTTCTGTGCATGTTTGGATATGATACATATTATATCTGTAATACTAAATATCAAATAAAATACAGTAATAAATTGTAGAGCTAATTGGGAAATATGCATAATATTTTCCAAGATATTATTTATTTTCCTCTAGTTACTAGTCAGAATTTGGAACAAACACTTTGATCCAATTAAGAATTTAGCTGGTAATACCTGAGGTTCAATTCTAGTTCCAGTGGCTTTTCCAGTTCCCTCATATTTCCAGACTGTATCTACTGAAGGCAGAAGTGCTTACCAAGGAATCTGATGACTTCTCTTCATCAGCAAATTGTGCGTCTTTAGCACAGCATCATGTTTTAAAATTGGATACTCCATGCATAGGTATTGAGGGTTTCACTCCTAACATCATTGTCCAGGGGTGGATCCTACAAAGATAATTGGACCATAAGGACACCGACTTCCTCATAGGATTAATCTAGTCATAATTCATAGCTGAATGGGCTTATTAGGTGGAGGGCACAATGGAAGAAACAGATCACTCAAGGTTGTGCTTTTAAAAGGTGTATCTTCTTCCCAGCTCCTTTCTGTCCGTCTGCTTTCTTGCTCTCTCTCAGGGCTTCCTGGCTGCTGTGAGGCGGGAGGCATTGCCCACCATGCCCTTCAGCCCTTCTCCTTTAAGTCCCAGCAAGAACAAGATGATTAATATAGGATCATTGCTGAGTGTCTATTCGTATATTTGAAAATCTCCTGTGTTACTTTTACTCTGCATCTCAAATGACATGAGTTTCAAATTCTGGTATCCTTTCTCATCTACCTGATTGTCTTAATTTTCACTGCCATGGTAGCTTCACTCTGTCCTTAAATATACTTTGCATCATGATTCTTTTCAGGGATTTTCTTCCAAATGATACTAATTCTTTCTGCCAGCAGATAGAAATAGTAAGAGTTATTGTTCAGTTATCTGTTGAGTTTAACAGGAGAAACATTAAGGATGTCTCAGTTGTTTGGGGTTATGAAGAGCTTCATAAGAAATTGTTGCCATTAGTTGAAGTAAAAATATTCAGCAGTTCTGAAACATGAAGGTCAAGGTGTACTGTCAAATATGTAATTTTTAATGTAAATACTTGCATATGCAAGTCTACACTTCAGTAGACCTAAGTAGGTCAAAATATATAAATTTCAGAGATGTTGTTCCAAATGTTATTCTAAAGGCATATTTCACTGGCTGATACTATGTACTATCAGGGGAAAAGGGAGTGATGAAAATATTCCAATAGTTGCAAGATGGGATTACTATAATGAACAATCAACAAAAATGAAAAATAGCTTCTAGAAATAAAAAAAGATGAATGTAAGATGTCTCAAAAATCATGTAAAATGTTGGTAAGAAAATCATGTAGAAGTGTCAAGTAATGATCTGATTAAATTATAAAATGAGAGAGTAGATTTAGAAATCTCAGTTGAATGTCGTAACCTTGAAAAAGTATTTTCAAGGGAGGCATGTAAAGTAAATCTTGATTGAGGTTGTTTACAAGCCAATTTTCTTGTTCCTGGGGCAAAATAATCAACACCTGTGAGTTCAGAGAAAACAATGTTCATTCTGCTTCAAGTTATATACAAGATCCAGTACATAGTGGGCTGGCTTAAAGGCAGGAAGGGCATAATGAAAGGGTCAGGCAAGGGAGAGCTGCTCATATGGCAGCTGAGAAGTAGGGAAAGAAGAAAGAAACTGGGGAGGAAAACATACCCTTCCATATTCCATCCCCACTGGACTGCCTCTTCCTGTCCCAAGTCCTAAAAGCATATATAGCTATGCATTTATCAGTGAACTAATCCACCAATAAGGATATCACTGTCATGACCAAGCATCTTTAAACAAAAGTGTCTTTCTGGGGATGCCTCACTGAAAGAATATTTTACCTGATCCCCAAAACACTTATGTCCACCTCTGCATGCAAAATGTGTATAATTCATCTTTAAGAATTCTCAAATTCTTATCAGGTCCCACATTGCTCAAAAGTCCAAGTCTAAAATCAAGCTCTTAGTTGTGAGCACATGTAAGAATCAAAGTTAAAGTTAAATACTACTGACATCCAATAACTCAGGGTAAATGCTCCCATTCCAAAAGGGAGAAATAGGGAAATGTAAAGAATGTGCCCAAAGAAAAACAGAAAGGGAACAGGGCAAATATAGCATCTGGTAGTCCCATGTCCAGGACTCCAGGCCAGTTGTGTGAGATTTGAACACCAAGTGACTTGGGCAGCCCCACTTCTAAGGCATTGTCAGCTGCAGCCCTCATGACCTCTCTCTTAGGCTGGCTTTGGTCATTCTTTGTGGCTTTCCTCAGACATTCGATGTTCTGGCTTCTCAAAACTCTGGGAGTCTCTAATGTTTTACTCTCACAGTTTCATGCACTGGCCTCTCAAGAGCACACTGCCTAACCTCCCAGGACTGCTGAAATCTTGGTAGAAGCCTCCTTGTCCCTACAACTATGGCATTCTCCATGACCATAAACAATTGCCATGTGGAAAATGCCAAGATCTGCCTCCAGTTTAAGCAGTGGGTCAGCCCCCTTGAATCATGGCCATTGAAGGCTCTGTGTGCTTGGATAAGTACTCAACGAAATCCTGGGGAAACAATCTCCTAGACAACCATCTTGAGCAGGATGCCCTATGATTCTCTTCTAAAAGCAACATCTTTAAAAGGATTTTCCCTTTATACTTTTATACCCTTGACTAGGGTACTGTGTGAGCTTGCTGATTCCTTCATTCCTCAAGGCTATCTTTCCTATTTTCCTGATACAAAGTACTTGACTTATTTTTAAAGCTAATTTTTTCAGCATCATGTTTTCCTGTGTCCCAACTTTGCAGGAAATTTTTGGCAATACTGAAAGTTTTTTAAGTGGGCTTTTTGCTCTTGTTTCTCACTATAAAATGGGATGAAAGCCTCCAGCACTACTCATACCATAGATTAAACATTAGGCTGCCTTGAATGTTCCTCTGCCTTGTGACTTAGTCCACCACATTTAATCTTAGTCTCCTGCAAAGTCTCAGAATATAGCCAAAATGTAGACTAATTTTCTGTGACAACATAATGCACTTGACCTCTACTCCAAATACCAGTGGGGTCCTTGTTGCCAAATGAAGTCTCCTTTTTCTGGCCTTTACCATCTGCTTTTCTATCAGCATCGTGGTTTGCTAAGATCTGAGCAGTATCACCCATCAAACTGAGCTCTAAGGTGTTTTCCCAGCAGCATCTCCAAAATTTTCCAAACTTCTTTGGCAAGTCACTGCTAATGACTTCTGAACCGTATAGTCAAGTATAGTCACAGTAACAACTGCACTTCCTGGAACAAAAATCTGTCTTAGTTTTTTGCTTGTCACTGAGATGAAACACCTGACATCAGTAACTTAAAGGAGGAGAGATTTATTTTGTCTACCGTTTCATGGCCATTGAAGGCTCTGTGTGCTTGGATAAGAGATTTATTTTGTCTATATTAGTTGGCTCCAAGGCAGGAAGGGTCTGGTGGAAGAAAACTGCTTACATCATGAGAATCTGGGAACAGAGAGAAAAGGAAGGAAATGGAGGAGGAGACTAGATATATTCTTCTGAGTCAGTCTCCAACTCTACTACATCTTCTGACCACATTCACCTCCTAGCACACATTCAGGTCTAGATTCATCAGTAACCAATCCCATGAAGATCTTGGGTAACACACTAGTTCTAAACCATAAAAAGTTTATTTTCAGGGAAGAAGAGAAAAATTCCAGATCCCAGATTTAACTTATTTGAGTGATTTCTTATAAAGGGAGATAGAAAATTGGGGATAGTTGGGAGGATATGAAACAAAATGAGTTCTTAATTAAATTTGGAATTACATTAAAAGTAACTGTTCAAAGCAGATAATATTATAATAAAGCAAAGAAATATTTTGATAAAAAAATTATGGTCATGGGAGAAAATATAATATTCAGGGTGCAAGCGGTGGTTTGTTTTCTTAGCTAAGGAAAAGGAGCACTCATCAACCGAGACAGTGTGGAGGCACAAGAGTGTGGATCCCCAAGGGTGCTGTGATGGTGTGTTGTGTTAAAATGGTATGATATGTTGAGGCTGCAAGAGTTTATCAGAGCATTAGGAAAAGGGAAAGGAATTAAGAATTTGAGAAGAGAGGTCGGAAGTCTTCCAGATAATAGAGGAACAAGTTAAGCAGGGGACTCTGATAGCAAGATTTGGAGAAACCAATGGGTTCACACCAAGCTGTGAGCATAGATTTCACAGGAGACAAATTAGGGTAGTGGTGAATCATGAGAGCTTTTGCTTTCTTTGTTTTGTCAAAATACAGGTTCTTTTATCAGCTCCTTGCATTTACACAGAGGTAGGCAAAAATACAGTTTGGATTTAGCAAGTGTTGTTTTTGACAGTAAAGTAGGACAGGTATATTTCATGAAATGGAAAGGGCTTAAAGATATAGAAAATGAAATTTACATTAAACATGCTCAAGGATTTTAGAATTTATTGAAATGGAAGCAAAGATTTCAGATTGCGGTGTGAAAATAATGTCTTCCCCCTAGTTTGGGCTTTTGCATCTAGTTTCCTTAATAGATAATAAGAAACAAGTTAGAGATAAATGTACTATCACCAATGAAAAGTTTAAAGATTTCTTCTAAATATGTGTCCTATTTAATGATTCAGAGAAATTTCTTCCCAAATAAAATTAAATCTTTCTACTCATTAATTATTCAGAGTTTATATTATGTTTAATGAAATATAATTTTTTGATTTGCACTGAAAATATTTTAAATATAAGAAATTAAGTCACAAAAATATAGGACAAAACATTTTGACCTGTTACAATCATCTTCATAATAAGATTGTGCTTTAAAGGTTTCTCTGCTTACCTATAAATAACATCAACTGATCTTCATTGAAGAACTTTGACACTATAAAATTAAGTACAATTAAAAATTTTCTGTTTCTCTAGAAACTTATTCAACCGTTTACACTAAAGTAACTTTCTGAGTGCTGCATAAATGATGAAATTAGGAAAAATGCTATTTTTGTCGTTGAATTCATTGTACAGTTAGTACATTTCTTTGCTGCTTTCTTAATCAAGTTATCATTTCTCTCTGAGGCTCAAGAAATTTGTTGAGAGCAAATGAAATAGTCTATTTAAAATTAATTCATATTTCACATCTTTAATAAAGACTTGTTCCCTATCTCTTACCATGTTTTGCTCTTACAAAGATTTAAGATTAATAAATGCATGTACATTATTTTTTCATATCATAGAAGTCAGTTGTGGATCATTGGAACTATATCAGCAATATTAATATTTACATCCTGTTTTACATAATAATCATGAATTCATATTTTTTTGGTTGTAGATACAATTCTTTTTGCAGATACTGATTTTAAATTTAGAGAAGAAAAGCACTCATTGCATTAATATTATAGGTTGGGGTTTCTTATGTGATTCCTAAATCCATCTACTATTTTTTTGTTTTGATACAATTTACACCTATGGTAAGAAGACTATCTCCATTTTTAACTTTAATTTAAAAATCTGAAATTTGTGCTTCAGATTTTTAAATTGAATCCACTGATACTTATTGTAGGGTGCTGTAATTACTATTTTCTTTATCTTCCCGTTCATATTTACTTGTCAAGTATGCACCAAAAAAGTGAAGTGGGATAATGGTTCTAGCAGTAAAGTTATTCTGGGTTTAAAGTCATGTTTATTTGTAAAATTTTCAGTTTTCAGTTAATAGAACTCCTGTGGAATTTAGAAACTTACATTTGTCTCATCAAACTGTGACAGAATCAAACTTTCATTATTAAACTCATATTAACTTTATTAAAAAATTACGTATCTGAATTGCAATGAATAAATTAATAGAGACCTAATTAATTATGTAAACCAGAATAGACTTATATTCTCAGCAACTGTTATGTGTATAGAAATCCTCACAGTAATTGTTGACTTTCTTTTAGAAGATAGACCTTATTCTGTTCATCTTTTCACTCCAAGCACAGGTAGTATTCATTATCTACAAGAATTTGTTGTATGAATAAATTGAGATGGCATTATTTTCAATCATTAATTATAATTTAAAATTTTTCTTTGTTTGTTTGTTTTCCTGGTACCGGGAATCCAGCTCAAGACCTTGCGCTTGCCAGGCAGGCGCTGTGCAGCTGAGCTTAATCCCCAGCCCCCATTATGTATAACTTAAAACCTAACTAACTGAATTGTCAGATCACAGTGTAAATAGAATTTCAATGTAAATACACTTTGTACGTTGGAAAGCATCATATTCTGCCATGATTGAAAATGTCACATCCTGTAAAGTAATTATCATAAGCGAAATGGACTCCTTTAAATTAAGCTTTACAATGTGCACCTTTTCTGATATATAATGTGTATTTTTAATCACATCAGTGGAAAGCCAATTAGTCCTGACATGGTTATTATGAAGGCTCTTACAGTACTACAGAATTCATAATGAAATCTAAATTTTAAAGATATGATGATGGAATATTCTCTCAAATATAAATATAGTATACCTGTACATGGAAAACCATGTATTTCACAGAAATTTCCAAGAAGTGTATAGTTTCTTCTTTTGAGAGTAAAAGTCCTTTCTCATAATTTTTGTATAAATAAGTATGCTAAGGAGGTTTTGAAATAAATTACCAGCTTCTCGAAAACAGAATGCATAAGTAGTCTCATGAGTATGATGTATCACAGATGAGTAAAATAATAATAGTGTTTGGCGATGTATAACAAATAAGGTTGCCTTCTTTCCCTGTTGCTTTCTGAAGCCATGGATCCAAACAGGTCTAAATTCAAAGTCATAGGAAGAAGAAATTAACCCAAATATAAGACACTTAAATTTATAAAATATGTATAACAATTGTCCTGTCATATTCAGTAATAAGGATCTCATTCTGGTTCAAGTACATATTATGAATTTACCTTCAGAGCACAGCAACAATGAATGTTAAGGTTTCTATTACATTATAAAAATTAGGTAGTCTAAGAGCTATTTTGCCTCTAAACTACTGTTTATTTATTTATTTATTTTTGTTTGTTTGTTTGTTTCCAGTACCTGGGATCAAACTCATGACCTTGTGCTTGCCAGGCAGGCCCTTGCTCCTGAGCTAAATCCCCAGCCTACTGTTTACTTAGAGTATAAGTTATTTGAAATACTTGGCTTTGAAACATGCACCCTTATATGGGAAACTATATAACCCTACTGCCAGAACTTATTTCCTATGTATCTTTTGTACTACACTGAGAAGGAAACAATTACACATCAGTCCTGAATCTCAGCCACTTAGAAGTCTGTAAGCTCATGGATTCCTCTCTGACACTACCAATTCGTAGATGTCAGTTACCTTCTTTTAGGCCTAGCCTCCTTTAGTATGTCTAAGCTATGATGATCATGTCACATTACCTATTAAAGACTTTTGTAAAATCTAAACTAGTATAAAATTTCCAGTTAGTTTTATATTCTATACTGAACTACTCATGGTACCAAAAGTAGATTAGTAACCTTTACATAATCTGCATACATTTAAATTGTCATATTTATTCACTCAATAATTCACATATATCACCTACCAGGTGTTAAAACACTTCAGCATGGTAGACATTTGGTTGAATTCTCTGCTTTGTGGAAACTAAATTCTTTGAGAAAGTCAGCCATAAAACAGGTAAAGAAATGTAACTTCAGTAAAAGGGAAGGTATCACAATGGCCTGAGTCATGGACATTATTTATTTATTTATTTATTTATTTATTTATTTATTTATTTCAATGTTCATTTTATCAGACCATAGTTTAAAAAATCCCATAGAATATATTCTATGTTATTCTCCCCTGGATTGAAATCCATTTAAGATACATGTGGAATCTTTTCTGTTGTCTTCTGGTCACTACTCAACACAGACAAATAGCAAAAGTTCACATTATCATCCTCCAAATCAGACTCCTGAGTTACATTATTAATAAATAATAAACTCATATGCAATTCTCTATTACTTCAGTGACTTCTAACTTGACTGACCATTTCGAATCAGGATGTAGTTTTACTATTTCCCTAAAATCTATAAAGGCATATATTAAATGATGATTATGTTCTTTCTGTAATGAATGCAGAATGCGGATGAGTTGTATGTCTGGTTTGCTCAAGGTTTTTCAGTGCATTTCTAGAGCGTTTAGAGTAAAGATTTAACACCTTTATCAAGAGAGAATTTCTTCTATAAACTTACTTTAAAATATTAAGACAGCTGTCTATGCTTTCACCCCTCACATTGACCTGTCCTACACTGCTACATCTTTTAAACTTTGTACATTTCCTTCTGGATTGGCAACATTTTCTTTGGCCCTTTCTTTATCTAGATGAGTTTTTCAATATTAAACTCAAGTTTTATTTATTTATTTATTTTTTATTTTTTTCTCTGGTACCGGGACCCGAACTCACGACCTTGCGCTTGCCAGGCAGGCGCTTTTGCCGCTGAGCTAAATCCCCAGTCCCTCAAGTTTTATTTTGCCTAGGACTGGTTACAGTACTTTAACTCTCAGATTGGGTGACTTGCCCTGGTCTGTGCTGCTGTAGGAACCAGTACATGACTCGACCATGTTGATGACATTCCTCTGTCCAACTGTTTCACTTTTTTCACACAAACTAATGAACTCCATTATAATAGGTTTATATTGTTTTCATCTCTAAAAGCAACAACTGCATAGCAATAGCACAAAAAATTGCAGAAGGGAAAAACAAACGAAGGAAGCAGGGGAGGGTAGGAGAGAGGAAAGAAGATAGAGGTAATTGCTGATATATCAAAACTATGTATGTGACACATTGACATGTTGTTATTACATTCGCTATTTGTCTTTTGCAAGTCCCTCATATGGCAATTCACCTGGAAAAATACAAAAAGGAATTGAAAAAACTGCAAAAGAAAAAATGAGCAGGTTTTGTGATAAAGAGGAAGATTTTACCTGTGTATGCTGAACTGTGTACCAATTTCAAATGAATAAAGACAGTGTGTATTTGTGTTTGTGTGCACATGAGTGTGTGTGCACACAATGTACATGTAACTAAGCTGCAGAGAGATAGTGAGGTAGAGCATAGAGCTTTATTTAGAGGCAATTCTTTCAATTGTAGAAACATCCCATGTCAGGTTTAAATATGTTTTAGAGATCATTTAATACTATGCTTTCTAATTTTGTTTGCATATTAAAATACATAGTTCAGGGGCATTTAAGAAATACAACTGTTGATGAAACTCCATGTCAGATTATTATCTCTCAGATTGGACACAGTTATTCAAATATGCAGCCAGGATTGAACACCACTGGTCTCGCATAGCAACCTTATTTTACAGTTGAGAAAACTGAGAACCTTTACATATATCCCTTAAAAGCCTTGGTCATCTGGTTCACTGACCCGTGGTCCTCAAGCCCAGTCAGGGCAGAAGGCTGCACAAGGCAAGCAGGATGATTGCAGACCTGACAGCTGACAGGATGGCGGGTGCTGAGCCCCGCAGGGTGTGATAATGGATGTGCACACAGCGGCTGAGTCATCAAGATAAGAGTGAATGCTCTTCTGTGACCTCTTTTTAAGAAAACAGGGAAACCTTAATAGTTTTCCAGAGATATCTATCAAAAATGATTAAACTAAATGTTTCTGTGGGCCCCAGAAGGCGTTTTCCACTTTGGGACCATGCAGACTGTCTGCTCACCTTCTAAGATTCCTGCTGCATCTGTGTTTTGACCACGGTGTTGTACTTGCAGCACAATCTTTACTATGTGACAGAGTATTTCTACACATTTTAAATTCTCTCATTTAAGGACAGGAAAGATAATACCTTGGTACCTCACTCAACAAACTTTGTCACCCTGTGCAGATTTCACAAACAGAAACAAAATTTTACCAAATGGTTTTGTTTGTGAAGCAATTTGTTCCCAAACAAAAACGATTCTGAGCCGGAGCACTACTGTAATGCTTAATAGGTTGTAGAGAAGGCAAGATGAGGGTAAATATTTTTTAGATAAATATTTATATCTGTTGCTCTCCTAAAACTTATGTAAAATGAATACAAATTATACAATTCAAATTAGCTGAATTAAGCAAGAAATGCCAGGAAAGAACTCTTCATATGTAAGTGATTACTACTTATTAGACTCAGTTACATCTTTTTATTATAATGTATGTATTTCCTTAAATTAAACATTTTGTACTGGTTGTGTTAAAAGGTTAGGGCATAATTCTATTTAAAATAAAATTCATGTTACTTTTGATGGAATCTGTGATAGATTCCTAAGTAGCTCTCTTCTGATGCGTATACTTAAAAAGAAAGTGTTTAATCAAAATTTAGAATATTCCATGTTTGTCTAAGAATTAGACAATATGAATAATATGACTTAGATATTTTTAAGAGATCTGTATTTTTAATCATAGTTTAGTTCTGGGGATTATTTTACTGTTTCTGTTTCAAAATTCAGGTTTTAAATGATATTACACTTTTAAACTCTCATCATAAAACTTATTTTCTGAAAGATATCAAAGGTGAGGAGTATTACACTTTAGTAGTGATGCTGTCATCTGTGATATATAAATATTCTAAAAACAGCAGCCAAATTGTTGAAATAATTTACCCTCAGGGATATTCCTACGTTTTTGAGATTGGGAGAAGTTGCTTCTATTTTTAATTTTCTTATTGAATTTCCATATAATGTGAGTAAAAGTATCATGTTAAAATTAGAAATACACACATAATGTTCAAATGCAGATGAAGAGTTTATTTAAATGACAAGACTAATTTGCAGATGGGCCAAACTTTTCCTACTTCTTTCAGCCAAAATTTTCAGTATAATGAAGGTTCTTATTTGATAATGCTCCCTTTGCTAAAATCTATATATGTGAAATAATTGTGTAGGTATTTATTTATTGTAAACCATAGCTTTCTCCTCTTGCTTGATTACATATTCTTCCATGTTTTCAAGTAAGGTCTATTATTCTGAGGGAAATGAGGGATATAATTGTTAAAATACAGTACTGTTATATTGCTGTATATACTGTAGGTCAAGATATTTTAACAATCACCTAGGAAGTTTACCTGAATCACCTAATTTATCATGCTGACCAAAATCACATGTGTATATAAGTGTGCTATTATGTTCATTTAGGAGGTTTGTGAGAATGAGAAAATAATGCATGAGAAACTTCTTTCTGATAATAACGATAAAACAAGTGGCCTATAAAGCCAACTTTGTGTCAGTCTGTATTCCAAATATTTTACATAGATGCATTCTGAACAACTCTATAAAATATCTCTATTTTATAGATGAATAAACTGAGGCACAGGGTTCAGGTAACTTGCTGTAAAACTCAGTTTCATTTCACATTAAAAAATACTTAAGATTATCAACTTAATAATAGAAAAGTTAATTTGAGTCGCAGTTTTGGAGGTTTCAGCTGTGATCAGTTGACTGTTCTTTTGGACCTGTAGCAGTACATCTTGGCTGAAAGTGCATGGAAGCAAAAATTTGCTTACCTTATGGCTAACAAGTAAAAAGGAGGGCAATGGAGGGGCAAGGGGTCCACTCTCTCCTTCAGGGCAGCCCTCTGATGAGTGCCACCTAAACCCTCCAAATTCTAAAAGTTCCCCCACCTCACTTTAGTGCCCCAGGCTAGGAACTGAACCTTCACACATGGACCTCGTGGTGCATTTAAGATCCAAACTATAGCACTCACCCAAAGTCACATTGCAACAGGTAACAGAACTGTGACTTGTACCCAGGAAGTGTGTTCCTACAGCGCAATCCCTTAACTACATTCTACGCCTCCTTCACAAACATGAACGGCCTCTTTAAAATTAGATGCAGTCCTTATTGCTTTGGCATTGAAGCTTAAGTACCACACTCATAAAATTCCCCCTCTTCTTATACTTTGATATACATTAGACTTACATGTATTTTATAGAAAAAAGAGGAGTATTTTAAAATACCGTTCAGGTTCTAAAATAGCTTTGCGATAGTACTTGGATAAAGACACAAAGAAATAGAAATAGTAAGAGGCTCAATCTGCCAGTTATTTAAGCTCTTTTATTTGTCACTAAATTGAGCCTTAGATTCTTGTGTCAGAAGAATTGAATTAGAATACTGCAAGCCACTGATGGCATTGATTTTTGGAAATGAAATTCACCCTAGAAAATCCCTGCACCAAGCAATTGGCCTAGATTTTGCATATTCCTAACATTAGAAGGACAGTCTTACTTATGATATAGATTTTATTTCTCAAGAATAGAGTCAACAAATTACAATACTTAGGTTAAAACTGGGCTGTACCACTTTTTGTGCAAACTGAGGACTAAGTAAAGTTCTATGGATTTAAACGTTTGGAAAAGCAATCAAAATAGAAGTAAATTATTGGTTTCAAGAAAATTCAAAGTTTGGTTTTTCTGCATAAAATTCTATTGGGAAGTAGTCATACTCATTTGTTTTTTGTAGCATCTGAAGTTTCATTTTCATTGCAAGGACAGATGTAAGAGTTAGTGACAGAATGAATGACCTGAAAAGCTGGACCTTTTATGACTTACTATCTGAAGTAAGTTCTGTTGTCAGCTATGTTTATCAGGAGAAATGACAGTTGGGCATTAGTCCTGTAATAGTGAATTTGGACAGTGAGTCATTTTGGATTTTGTTTTGTTTTGCTTTTTAGAACTCTATAATTATTAACATGATTTGGTTGACATTTATCCGGTTGCTAGATATTTACCAAAGACCAGTTTAAGGGAAAGGCTGCTGCCTTTGAAGCCTTGGTGTATCTGATGCAGAGTGTGTGGAAAAGACTGGCTGGTGCTCTAACCACAGACACCTCGAGGACATACTTGACATAAGAGGTATTCTCAGCTAAGAATACTTCATGTTGCAAATTACCAGACATTTAATACACAATGTATTTCCTTGTTATGATCCCTGTATGTTATAAAATAATAATTTTGTCATGACTCATATCAGAGTACATGATAGTTTATTAAAATGAAAATAAAGTAATAATTTGCAATACATCTAGAATTTATCTCTCTGCAATTTTGCTTTTGAGAAGAACAAACAAATCAAATGCCAAAAGATATTTTTAAAAAAGGGTTTGGGACACAGAGAACACTAAATAAACCTGACATGGCACATCAGTATTGTAAGCTTGATCACATTATTGGCTTGCATTGAGAAAATAATTTATATGTTTGAGGATTTGAATATATAACAAAGGTACATTTTTAGTTATGAGGCTTTTGGAAGATAAATATTATTATATCATATTTAAGTATGCTATGTTGATTTAAATGCCGACGTGGAACTCAGAGCTGTAGAAAAGAATTAGGTTAATGGTGCCAGAATGCAGGTTTTCAGTAGAGTAGTAAAAATTGGAGGTTTATAACCAGCTATGATCTAATGATCTGTTTTAGAGTCCTTCCCTAATGTGCATTACCTTTCATGACACTGTCTACAAAAGCAGGGCACTGTGAGAAGGTATGCCTTATTAGTACTATCTTTATGCTTATACCCCAAATTGTCTCAGTTGCCTTTAAAATTTTAGCTTTGATTGTCACTCTTCCAGGTTTACTCCTTATATGCATAAAGAAGGCAATTGTGTACAACATGCTGTTAATGTTATGCTTGTTTTCTTACATTGGAAGATTATGGAGATAAAAACAGTTTGGGTATTTTCTTTACATTTGGGAATAACTTTGATAGTTTACTTCTAAATAAAGATGAAACCACAAATAGACTCAACCTTAGGCAATCTAATTAGTCATCTTCAGTTTCAGCTGAGGGAAATGACCACTTTCTCAAATATTACTCTTTCTAATATTTTTTACCCTCTTCACACTGTGATTCTAAATAGAAAAAATGAGTTTATATAAAAACTCTAAAATAATCACTTCTTTATAATGAATTTCTAATGGTCTTGCAATTTTCCAGGATCCAGATGGAAAATTGAAGAGGAGCAGAGAACTGTTTTCAAACTTATTGAAATGTTGTCACCTCACTGAATCTGGATCTCACTTACCACTATATCCTATAATTTAACTACATTTCTTATGTTCTGAGGTGATCCTATTGACAGCGGAGCTACTTGACTGTAAATTAGAGTAAACTCATTCTATATGCCCTCTTCTTAAAGACAGTTTACCTAATTTTTAAAAGATTAAAGTGTGATAAGGGTTAGTTAGTTAAAAAGCCCTACGTTATTGATTATTCTACTCTGTATGATCTCAGTCAGTGGTGTCAAGAACAATCAAGGACAAAATAAGGAACACAAATGTAGAAGATGTTATAATTATTCTCATCAAATGTTAGAACACAAGAGCTAAAAAGCTATGTTTGAAAAGTATGTCCATTATTTTACTACATGCTAATGTTGGAATGTACAGTTAAGCGTAAAACTGAAATTCTCCCTTTTTAAATTGGGATGTGTTTCCCATAGGAATATATTCTAGTGAGAAACTTTAGGCCAGATCACCCCATATTTTTAATATTCTTTCACTTTTTAAAATTTATTTCCAATTATTTTATTATTCTACAGTTTATGATTAGTAGTACATATTTGTATTGCATGTTTACATTCCTTGTGTGGTTGGTACATGCATATACTACATCTGAATTTGTTTTCACCTCCTTCCCTGCCCCATTCCATCCTTCTCTCTTTTTTTGAGGGGGGTCTTTTTGAGACAGGGTCTTGCTATACAGTTCAGGCTTGCCTTGAGCTCACTCTGTAGCCCCGACTGGCCTTGAACTCACAATAACTCTCCTGCCTCAGCCTCCCGAGTGTTGGGATTACAGGCTTGCACCACTGTGCCTAGTACCCTTCCATCTCTTGATCTCTTTCTCATTTGAGAAAGATCTAAGAAATTTCAGTGCTCTATTCCTTAATAATTTACCCTGTTAGTAACTGCTTTTTGCTCCTTTAAACTTTCTGTCTTTCTGGCAATGACCAGTGTCTAGAAATCAATTGTCATATGGAGCCAGCAAACATACCAATGGAATGCTTTTAACTAAATCATTCTCAATGCATCTGAAATTCCCAGAGCAGTTAAGGCAATTTGCTTAAGAAGTAGTCATTTGGCAGCACATAAACTAAAATCAGAAACTGTAGAGATTAAAGGTGATTTCTACTAGCTTGTGCCTACAGGTGCAATGTTTATAACATCATGCTACCGTGCTTAATCTGATACCAATAAGATAATGTTATTGTGTAAAAATTTCCCCCAAAGTCTTGTGTGCTTGGAAGGTGGTTAGCTCATGGGGACCCTGCACTCATCCGTGGATTCATATATTAATGAGTTCAGTAGCTGAGTGCACTGTTAGATGTATGTCCTTGCCTGGGTGTACTTGTGTATCTGAGGGCACGACCTGGGAAAAATGCATTCTTGTCCCTGCTCTGGTTATACCTTCCTGCATTTGGTCTCTGCCATAGAACAAGCAGCTGCCCCTCACCCAGGCCCCTGCCTGGGTGGTGAACATAGAGTGAATACTCTAAAACTCGTGACCTAAAATGACCCAAAATGTCTCTTTAAGTTGTGGATGTTGAGTTATTTTTTTTCCAAGCATCAAGAAAGCTGACTGGTATAAATAGCAAACTCTTTTCTGACAAAACTTTTTGAACAAATATCGAACTTTCAAGTCATATCATTTCTTTTGAGCTCCCAAATTTAACTGAAAAGAGAGAGCCTGAAAAAGAAGATAAGGGGAAGGGAAAGATGAGCAAAGCAAGATAAAATGAAGGAAAAGAGAAAGTGAGGTGGGAACATGAAAGACCAAAGTAGGAAAGTTACGTGGAGAAAGAAAAGGAAAGCTTTGTTTCCAGAAGTTACTCCTGGAAACCTGTGTAGAAGCAGGTCTTCAAAACAAAAATAATTTTGCCAGTGCAATGCCAGATGATAAAAAATATCCTTCAGAATTCTGACAGTTTGTTGTTTGGTTTTTACAGTGACTGAATAGATACACTTCCAAGTGCCGGAATGCATTTGGAATGCACAGAACCAACTAATGACAGCAGTGAGAAACAAAGCATGATTAAAAGAAATACTGAAACTCCAGAAACTATTTCAACTAACTTGAATTTCACTCTAGCAGAAAGCAGGGAATTATTTACCCTCAAACATACAAACTGTGAGGCAGCATGCATTTTAAACTCATCACCCACTTCACTTAAAAAAGTTTTTTCTCATTTCAGGTGTAGAGTTCTGAAATAATATCAGATGTGGTTGGGCTCAGGGAGGAGTTAGCCTTTTAGGCAGTAGTTTTGAAGCCCCATTTTAACCTTTTTCCACGTGTGACTGTCCGCTTTTGTTCTTCAGGTTTCTATTGGTTGTCATTATAAAGGAGAATAGCGTAGTAAAACCACACTTATGGGTCTCGATGGAAAAATCAATAGGACACATTTTCCAAGTAAAAATCAATAATGCTTAAAACAACTTTTCTTACCTTACAGGCAAATCTTCTTGTGATAACTGACTAAGTTCTACATGTCCCCTGACCCTGTCATTTCTGACTTACTCTGTCCTGTGGTTTTTACATGAATGGTCATCTTCTAAATGAATTCTGACAACACTAATTGTTCTTACTGAATATGAATACAGTTCTGAAAAAGACACTTGGAAGAAATAATTAATCAGCATGGAAAGTATTTGAACTGTAACTATCAAATATTTTATTTTACTAATGCTTCTAACATAATTTGGAGAGAAAGACACTGACGTTTTCAAAAGAATAACAGTGTTCATTTATGACACCAATTAACAAAGTTAATTGTTTTGCTTTTAGCCTTTCAACCTCCTGCTTGTTGATCAAGTTAGTTTATGACTGAAGATTAACTATGAGGCAGGCCAGTGCTCCTTGAGTACCTCTAAATAGAACAAAAAATCAGATGCACCTTCTTTGTCTGCCATACACACTGCCAGATACTTTGTATACCTTGTTTTAAGCTTCAGGATAGCCTTACAAAGTTGCAGCCCATTCTCATTTATATATTAGAAAGGCGTCTGAGATATTAGAGAAAAAGACTTCACTAAGTAAGAAGTAGAATTAAGACTTGCACTCAAAACTTTATAATCAAAACTTGTCTAAAAATACCACATCTTTTTCATCCATTCCTCAGTTGATGGGCATTAGGGTTATTTCCAAGATTTAGCTATGACAAACTCTGCTGCTATAAATATAGGTGCACCTATATTGCTGTGATATGATGTTTTTAATTCTTCTGGAAAAATACACAGAAGGGGCATAGCTGGGTTAAATGGGACTTCTAATCCTAGTTTTCTGAGGAATCTCCAGATTGATTTCCACAGTGGTTTCACCAATCTACACTCCCACAACAGTGGAGAGAGTTCCTTTTTTCCCCACAGCCTTTCCAGCATTTGTCATTGGTTGATTTCTTAATGGTAGCCACTCTTTCTGGGGTGAGATGGAATCTCAGTGTTGTTTTAACTTGCATTTCTCAAATGACTAATTATGTTGAACATTTTTCAATATATTTATTTGCCTTTAATATTTCTTCATCTGAGAAGTGCAAACTCTGTATCATTTTTAATGTCCTTGCTTTGTTTTATTTGTATTTTGCTCTTGTTTTCTTTCTATTCTCTTTAAAATAAAAAAGAACTTTTTCATATTCTGTATTATAGATGTTCCAATATGTATAATATAATGGCAGTAACTTGAGGAATGATAATATAAACAGGAAATTTCCAACTATTCTGTCTACTCTCTTCATAAGTAAATTATTTTTCAGCAAATTCTAAGATAAATGTACAGTGTTCAAAATATTGCCAAAAATATTGTTTACTAGGTTTTTATTAATATTTAATTTGTGTTTCCCTCAAGTTGTATTTTGTGGGTGTTTCTTTTTATCTTCTTTCTCTTTCTTTCTCCTTCTCCTTCTCCTTCTCCTTCTCCTTCTCTTTCTCTTTCTTTTTTTCTTTCTGTTTCTCTTTCTGTTTCTCTTTCTGTTTCTGTTTCTGTTTCTCTTTCTCTCTCTCTTTCCCTTTCCCTTCCTCTTCCAATTCCTCTTTCTTTTCTCTTTCTTTCTCTCTCTCTCTCTCTCTATCTGTCATCTCTCTGTTTCTCTCTCCCTCTCTGGCTTATGGGATACATAAGTAAGTCCACTGTTTCCCTGATTTTTTAAGACTACTAGTTTGAGTCTTAATATGTCACGGGCTTCTTTATACCTTCCTGACTCAAAATGAAGGCTAGAGTAAAGCTTGTCTGCCATTCTTCAGAGAATCCTTCAGGTTTGTTATGTCAGGTTAGTCCAAGTGTGTGGGCTGTACACCAAAAGTCAGACCCAAAAAAGACCTTAATCAGAATGCAAATCCCTGGCCTGTTGTGTTTGCTTCTTCATTTATGCTCTGCCAACCTCTATGTAAAGAAATGATATTAATGAAACTTGAGCGATGCTACATCACTAGCATTTATTTCATCAGCTGGCACGTGGTTTTTTTTTTTTTCTTTTAGAATAAATTTTAAATATTTTCTGACTTAAAAATAGCTTTATAAATATTTGGTACCTGATTTTATATTTTGTCTTATGATTTTAAGATTATTTATTTCTTTGACATTTTAAATAGAATCTCATATCCTATACTCAGTACTTTATGTCTCATTGCTTTTGCTTCTAAACTTGATTTTATCTTTATTTGCATTTATCTGCATAA
Organism: Chinchilla lanigera; assembly: GCF_000276665.1. Classification (NCBI taxonomy): domain Eukaryota; kingdom Metazoa; phylum Chordata; class Mammalia; order Rodentia; family Chinchillidae; genus Chinchilla; species Chinchilla lanigera. The sequence continues at coordinate 24,379,790 of NW_004955405.1, read as the reverse complement.
AATTATTTGCCTTAACATTTCTTCCTGTATTTTACCTTGAAAATTTAGCTTTCAATTTCTTATTTAATCTTTTTTCTAAATCATTTTCAATTTGATTCTTCTTTTTGCACCTTGTATTTCGTTTTCATTACAATTTTTGCTTTTATAATTACTACCAGAATCATGACTACAGTGACAGTGATATGGGAAGAATCCAAGTCATCACAGAGACACTAAAGGCTTTTCTCCCCACCAGCCTCCCACCCATGGCCCTCTGATTTACCAAGAGACTCTTGTGACTCTTTTAAAATGTTTATGCAAGAAATTTCACCCTGGAAAAGCTAGTTCATTGTCAGCGCTATAAATCACTATCCACATGTCACTCTTGATGAATTGAGATGATTCTGCTTTCTGTCAGCTCATATAAGTCAGTCATTGTGTTAGAAATTGTTACAAAAATCCATGGTGCACAATGTGAATAAAATACCCACACGATGGCAGCCATAAATCAGAATAAAGTGGTATGCAGAATGTCCCAACAGAGGATAAATCCCCCTGTGCCACATAGAACTGACATTGATAAGGATCTAAATATGGGAAAGATTCCGACAGAAGCCAAGGATATACAATTTACCATTAAATATTATTGGCTTCCAGGTTACCTACCCTTTCCAGTCTTCTCTTTTGATTTTTGATGATATCATCTAATTTTTATTTGATTTCATTGGTAGTAATACATATCAACTCTTTGCCAGTATCAATATCAAAATTTTAACAATTTTTCATACAAATGTAAATCTGTATGAATCTAGATCTATCTCCAGTGCTCCATATCTCTATGTCCAATACTTCAAGTGATAATTCCACATAGATATTTAATCACTAACATTTTTACAGATTTTTTTCTGTTTATAGATCTTCTCTTTGCATGTCTGAGATTCTTTTCTTAAATTCTATTTGAAGGGGCTGGGTGTTTAGCTCAGTGGCACAGTGCCTGCCTGGCAAGTGCAAGGTCATGAGTTCAATTCCCGGTACCAAATAAAATCAAATAAAATAAAATAAAATAAAATAAATAAATAAATAAATAAATGAATTCTATTTAGGAGAATCAGTCACCCCAGTCCAATCTAGGGGTTCTCTACTGCATGTTGTCCTTCAATCACCAATTTAATCTGTTATCAAATCATATCAGGTTTACTGTGCTCACAGGTCTACTTCTGTCAGAAGTAGCCCACCCCTTCCCAACTGTCTAAAACTGTGGGAAAAAGGGGTCAAGAGGTCTGGTTGATGGCCATGGCGGAGGAGCGAGTCTGAGCAAACTCAGACTCGTCATGTCCTTGGCAGACCGAGTGAGCCGCCCCACCCAAGTTGTCCCGCTCTGACCTCTTACTTCCACACCGCCCCCCGTCAATAGTACCACCTCCAAACTATGCCCATTGCCCGCCTCTATTGTCACACCTCTAGCCTGCTGTATAAAAAGCCTGATACTTCCACAATAAAACGGATCTGCACCATCAGCCTGGTCCCCGGTGTCTTCTTTTCACTTTGTCACAACTTACCACAGGCCCAGGTCCCTCGACCCAAGGAGGTTCAACCTCATGAAATGTTCCTCAACATCTACTGCTTGAAGTGTAAGTTATCAGTTTAATGCATTCCAACTGCAAATTCATACTGCATCATTCATACTTGATTGATACTTGAAAATCAGACCAGAACCTTTAAATTATTTTATGTTTCCAGCATGGTTTTAGACTTTGCAAATAGAGGGCACCAGACAGACATTATAAAAAAGAGTCTTGCTTTCTTTTTTTGATATGCCAACATGAGTAGCTCCTTCATTGCACTGTTCTCATAACATAGACAATTTCCTTTGATACACTCTCTTGGCTCATTTTGAAACAAAGTAATCCACTCTCTAGTCAACAGTTTTCTTTTAATTTTATTTATTTATTTATTTATTTATTGGTACCAGGAATTGAACTCAGAACCTTGCACTTACCAGGCAGGCACTTATGCCACTGAGCTATAACCCTGGTTCTTAATAGTTTTCTTTTAGATAATATATCTCCGCAAGATTCCACATAGCAATGAAGTGACTTCTTTGCCACTCTGAGCCAGAACTCCATCTTCCAATGAAGTCATAGTTGGAATGGAAATATACAGTGAATGCTGCAGATGAGAGCCATCAAAGGAAAGGCAGGCTCACAAAAATGTTATAATCCATCCTCAGCTACATTATTCACCAGATCAGTCACAGTGAAACTTCTGGCTCTTTCCCAAAGTCAAAACAACCAAGCAAGTTAAAAGTTTTGTATCAATTCACGACGTCTGGGCATCTATGGCAGCAGAACTAAAGACACTCATGAGAGAGGACATTCGGAACTTCTTCAGAAGGTGGAAAAAACAATGGAGTAAATATGTTTGAAGTGAGGGGTGTATTTGAAACGGATGTCTTCTACTGTAATAAATTGTCTTTATTTAAACCTTTACCATATTTTATGGTCATACCTCATCTATCTCAGCTGTGGATTGATGATCAAGACTGCATGGATGAACAAACAAACCCAGTGCTCTGAGCTTCCTAATTTGATTCAGTTTTTTTCCCCTAGCTAAAAATTAAATTAAGTTGATAAAATTCATCATCTTTGTGGTGGATTGACAACTGATGGCCAACTTATAATACCCAGCTGAACTGAGTAAGAGTGGTGTTGGGTATGGGAGGCCCATCTGAGGATTGTTGCCAGCAGCATAAAAGACAGAATGGGAAAAGAAGGGGAAGGCTGTTGGGAGCTGGTAGAAGCCATTAGGAGCCTGTTAGAGGATGTTGAGAAGCTGTAAGGACCTGTTGGTTCTCTTGGAGGAGTTTATCATGCTGACTTTCATGATGAACATGGCTATTTTTATCCTCCAAGGAGCTCTGGACTTTGTTGTCACTGAGAACGGCTTCGGTTCACTTTGGGGGAGCTCTCGTCCTCCCTTTGAGTATCACTTCCTGTCTCCGGAGGGGAAGATGGTGCACTCGCAGTCTCCTGGAGAAGCTTGCTGTGTGGGCTTCCCTGATGGGAACTTAGTTGTCTTCTTCATCGGAGGTGCTCGGGACCTCTGTGTTGCCGAGGACGGCTATAGTACTTTTTGGGGGAGCCCTAGTTCTTACTCTGTGTGTCGCTTCCTGACTCCAGTGCAGACCTCTTAGCCTTCAAGCACAGATCTTTCATCCTGCTGGCACAGACTTCCTAAATTTCAACCCCGACCTTTAAGCCTTCCAAGCACAACACATAGCAATGAAGTGACTTCATGAAACAGGCCTGCATGAGACATTGTTGTGGGCTCTAGATCTCCAGCTGGACTCCAGGGAGGCATTGTTATGGTCTCTAGATCTTCAGCTGAACTCATGCAGGACATTATCATGGGATCCAGGCCCTCAGCTGGATTCTAGGTCTATAGTGTGTGGACAGGTCTTAAATTGATATTTCTGGAAATCCTAATCAAGAGAGAAAAAGTTTATGAAGTTTTTAATGAAAACAGTTATAACTACAATGGAAATAATTAAAGATGTGAGAATGTAAATATAAGAAAATGTTAAGAACCATCATACTTTAGTAAATTCACTGAATTATTTGTGCACTCTTGTATATGATTATTTGGGTGGCTATTTTAAATAATCTTATAAAATATGTGTCTGTTTTCCCTTGCAAAAAAATCCCAAACTGGTGCAAGGTTTTGAGTTTGATTCCCAGTACTGGAAGAAAACCAAACCAAAAGCAAAAAAAACTGCACAAACTGTGGGCTGGGGATTTAGCTCAGTGGCACAGCGCCTGCCTGGCAAGTGCAAGGCCATGAGTTTGATCTCCAGTATTGGAAAACAAAATAAATAAACCAAAAAAAACCAAAAAACAAAAAACCTCAAACTACGAAAATCTTGTGTCTCGCATCTGGCATCTTTGGAAGATTACCACCTTAGCTTGAAATCCTCTTCTTTCTCCCATTGATCTTCCTTTCGTTTGTCTGATAATTGCCAGAGCAGCTGAACGTGGCTCCAGGAATTTAGCAATGTAGAGAACAAAGTCTCAGTCTTTGTGAGGCTCATACTTTTATTTATGAGAACCAACAATAAATAAAAACAGAAATATGTATTCAATGACAAAAATGTAAGCAGATTGGAGGAGATTCACCTGCTGTTTAATAAGAAGTAATTATTTCTCTGAAGATAAATTAAGTTATAATGAGATAACAACAAAACCTCAACTGTTAGTGACTTACTCCATTAAATATGTATTTATCATTAACACTATGTGGCAATCACTGGTCAAGCAGGCAGTTTTCCCTATTGTCTCTGCTTTAGGGTTCAGGTTCACACAGGGGCTCTTCTATTCGAATGTTAGAACACTCTCTGACAGAAGGAAAGGTGACCAGGCAACAATATGAAAAAGCTTAAAGCTGTTGCCTGGAAGAACATATGTCACTTCCCTTCACTATCTACTGAACAAAGAAAGCTGGAAGGTCCAACCCAAAGGCAAGTGGGCAAGAAAGTAGAACTCCCAATGGGAAGAATGAATATTTGCAAACAAACAATACAGTCAACAAAAACGGTAAAGTAAATTTATTTTTAGAGCTGATATTTCATCAGTCACAGCTGAAGAACAGAAGAAAGAGAAAGATGTGAAGATATCCAGGAGCAGATCATTCCGTAATAGGCACATAATGACTACTTTTATCCTTTTTGTTTTAAGTGAAAACACTGTAAGTGCAGAGAAAATGATTCTTTTAATAGCAATTCTCTTGACAGTAATTGCTGTGATATGTCATGCCATGTATAGTTAGCATGTGAAGAAAATGAATTGGACAAAACTTCCAATAATTATTACTCTGGTGAATGATGATTCAAATAGACAAGAGGATAAGAATATCTTTAAAAGCTTCTCAAGCTTCTCTTTCTTGAAACTTAATGGAACTTGGGGTTTTATAGAAAATATTCTCAAAGTATGACTTTTGGGAAACACTTTGTTAGATCTATCTTTTTTTTCATTGAGAAATTCTTATTCAAACCCTATTATTCAAATAATTGGTTCATAAGTTTTTTTATTATGTAGAGACTGAATTTATGAATAATTATATACTGAATTTTATTTACCATTTGATGGAAGTAATTAGCTCTGTATAAATATTTTAATAAAATGGCATTTTTTTTCTCATTGGACATATATCCTACTTTGTATGTGTGAACAAATGTTACCATTAATTAACCTATATTTTTCCTTCAAAACCTTTTGAAGGTAGAAATCATACTTAATAAGCTTTTATTCCTGACTATTGAAGTAAGTTACATTATTTATAGAATATTTCTAAGTGCAGAATAATTACAGTACACTGTCTCTAATCATAATCTATAAACATAGAAAATCCTTGTTTGCATATTATACTCTCTTATTTTTGTAAAAGTCTTGAGCCTAGTGTTTATTTCATGATTACACTTTATCACTTTAATTTTTTTTGTTGGTTTATCCTTTACAGTCCATCTAAGATGTATGCTTTCCAGTTACATCACTTCTACTACAAAATAATTCAGTGAATTTACTAAGTATGATGGTTCTTAACATTTTCTTATATTTACATTCTCATATCTTTAATTATTTCCATTGTAGTTATAACTGTTTTCATTAAAAACTTCATAAACTTTTTCTCTCTTGATTAGGATTTCCAGAAATATCAATTTAACTTACTGTAAAGCACTAAAAATTGGATTTTTAAAATCAGTTTTATGGGTACCAATTTTCTCAGTCCTTAACTTCTGCTATTACTTTCAAATTTCCCGTATTTTCCATCGTTCAGTGATAGGAGCTGGCTGAGGCCCGTGAGGGCTATCTCTCACTCTGCCCTTCTGCTGTTGAGGAGACAGCGCTTCTCCCTAAGAGAGTGCAGATGAGTGTGCCCCGTTATTGGTACTGCTTTTCCTCAGTGTTTCACCTATTTTTCCCCGCACACATTCTGTTCAGGCTTTTTGAACTTTGATTTATATGCCAAGATTTCAACTGTATTGAATCTATATGCACATCCAATTTTCCACAATATTTTTGGAAATGAGTATGTAATAGGATATGAAGGAGGCTTTCTAGGTTTCAGATCCTGACTAAACAGTTGAAGTCTGATTACATACCCACAAAGTGTACATAGTCCCAGGATATGCAGATCAATAGAAATTCCTAATGCTATAGGGTCCTACTTGGCCAAAATAAACATGTTTGGAAATATTTCCAGAGTAATTGACAATTATAAGAAGGAACTAAAACCATGAATACAATTTTGACTGTGATCCTAAAGCTTTACTGACCTTCTATTTAATGGAAGAGTCAAAATTAATCAGGAAATTGTAAAGGAAACTATTAGGGATTGAATATTAAAGGAAAGGTGCATTTGACTTGGAGCATATTTATATGAGTATCAAACGACATGTGTGTTCTATTGCTCCAGAAATATCACAGGGTTTCAGTATATTTTCAAATTGCAAAGCATTTTTCACACCTAAATGTATGCACTAAAGTGTTTTCTGAAACTGTAAAATCAATTTTGGATATTAAATCAAGGAAATGGTAAATACTGTGAAAAGTTCCAGTACACATGTATGAAATGTTACGATTTTAAAACTTGCTCCTCAAGTGGATTGTTTTAAAGCCTCTCCCAAGTCAGCTGAGCACATGGATTTAGAAAGAAAGCAGAGAGTTTAGGGCCATGTATTGTTACAGATTTTTCACCATCTCATGTATCTAATATCCTTCCTTCATTGAAAATTAATTTTTCACTCTTTTTTATTCATCCTACACTCTTCAAAATATGTAAGCTAGTTATAAGCTTGTTTTTGTTAAGATGCCTTTGGAGTTAAATGTACTTGTTTTCTTCATGTTGAAATCATTTAAAAAATTATTTCCACGAGTCTATATGTTGATAAACTCAACAACACTGTATTATAATGAACCATAGATGTATTTTATTATTTTCAATGAAGGCACTAAATTATTATGATAGGTCTAATATGTTTACTGGGAACCTCTATTGTGGGACAGCCTTATCTTCCTTCACAGTTCAAATTGCTTTACTAAGTAACAAAAAGCCACACTTTCTAACTTCCTTTCTCTTTCTTTCCTTCGTTCCTCTCTTTCTTTCTGTTGTTTGCCTTCATTCTTTTCTTTCTCCCTCTTTCTATGTGTCTTGTCTTATCTTGTCCTGTCCTGTCCTGTCCTATATTGTCCTGTCTTTTCTTGTCTTGGCTTTCCCTTATGACCACTCCTAAATACCATGAGATGAGTGATAGTGTCAAGATAATTTTAGTGGATTGATAACTGGTGGTCAATTTATAACACCCAGCTGAACTGAGTAAGCATGGTGCTGGGTGTGGGAGGCCCACCTGGGGACTGTTGCCAGCAGCATAAGAGGCAGACCTGGAGAAGGAGAAAGAAAGTGCTTTTGGGAACTAAAGTGGCTGCTGGGAGTAGAGAAAGGCTGTTGGAGCTGGTGGAAGCTGTAAGAAGCTGTTGGTTGTTCTGGAGGAGCTCGTCATGCTGGCTTTCCTGATGAACTTGGCTGTTTTCATCCTCTGAGGCACCTCAATAGCACTGTGAATGGCACTGCGAGGTGCTGGGGACCTCAGTAGCACTACAAATGGCTTTGGTTTCCTTCCGGGGAGCGCTTGTTCTTCTGAGCGTTGCTTCCTGGCTCCAGTGCAGATCCCTCAGCTCGCTAACACAGATCCTTCATCCCACTGGCACAGACTTCCTAGATTCTACCACTGACCTTTGGGCCTTCATAGTGCAGATCAATGAAACATGTCTGCATGAGATATTGTTATGGGCTCTGAGCCTCCAGTTTTATTTGTAGGAGGCATTGTTATGAGCTCTAGGTCTTCGGCTAGACTCATGCAGGACATTTCCGTGGGATCCAGGCTGTCAGCTGGATTCTTTGTTCTTAGTGTGTGGACAGATTTCCTGCACTCTCTTGTAGATCACTGTCTGCGTGACTATTATAAATAATCATATAAAATATGTGTCCTGTATTATATTGTGTTCCCTTGTAAAAATATCCCCAAACCAACACAATAATTGTATATAAACTAAAAATATTAATTAAAATGAATGTTGATCATTAACATTCTTGCATAGTTTTGCAACAAATGTTGTATTAAAAACACTTACATCTTCCATCTCCCTTAGTTTTATCCTCCATGCAGAGTAAAGTTCTAGTTACCATGTTTTAGCAATATGTACTAGTTCTTATGTGTGCATGGTGTGTGTGTGAATGTGTGTGTGTGTGTGTGTGTGTGTACACATATCTTATTAATTCTGACCATAGCTTGTTGAGTTATTTCAACTTTCCACATGAAAAATCTTAGTAATAGAATGGAATCTCTTTCTCTGATTCACACCACTAATGAGAATCAAAGTTAGAACTCCTACTCAGGCATGTTTGACTTTTTGAGTTTTTGAGTTTGAGTTTTTCCACTGCTATTTCTAAAATTTCCAATTCAAGTTCCAGAAATAAGAGAGGATGCTTACTTTGTCATGTAACAGTAAGTGGCAGAGCTAGGGATTTGAAACCAAGCAGCATAGCTCTAGACCAGTGAGAGCGACTTTTTAGAGATGAGTGCCCAAACTGCAATGCAAAACCCACTTATTTATTAAACCTGAAAGCTGAGGTGTTAATTTAGAAAAAACAATTCGTACATTGTCTTACAACAAAAATAACAAGCATGCCGTAGGTTTGTATACTCTTGGTTATTATCCTTAAAATTCAGAGGGAGAATGTGAACCCACAGTCTAGTAAAGATAAGTTATTTAATATTCCACCAGTGGTATGGTGAGCTAAGCCACATTCTTTACATTCTTCCATTTTTCCTACAGGCCTATGCTTGAGGAGCTTTAGACAAAATAAATTTGTCTTATAAAAGTTTTTTTTTCAGTGGATGTGACACTCAATTTGTAAGAATGAAATGATGTTTTGTAAAGTCTGGGGTAGAGGAAGTACAGGGAAAAGGCCTAGGGCTGAGTGCTAAGGAGGTGTACTGATGTGGAGATATCCTGAACTCAATTCAGAATAACAAAGGACTTGTGACATGCAGTATTTTTGGTCTCTCCACAAAAAGTACAATAAAACAGTATCCAACAAAGTTTTCTTAGTCTAATGAAAAGTGACCAAGAAAAAAATGATGAGGACTGATTAGTATTGCAGGGGACAGCCACTCTTAGCATTATCATTTTTAAGATAGAATAATTTTAGTCTAAGTAAAAACCTCAAAATATATCTTGAGAAACATCCCGGAGGGCTTATAAAAAGTTAACTTTGCAGTCGACTTTGCCCTGGAATGCTTCCCTAAAGACAAAGAACACCCGGGCCCGGATAACCACCTATGATCCTGCCTGGATTGTTTCATCCCTTCCCTGGCCCTAGTTAAACATTGTAACCATAAAGGAATGTATAGGTGTGAAACGGGGAATAAACAGAACAGAGTGCAGGAAGTATGTAATATAATGGTTGGGCTCATAACCAGGGCCTGATCTGGCCACATGGGACAAGGTAAACAACATGTGGCTGTAGCAGTCCATTCTGTTACTATGGAAACCAAAAATGTATATAAGGAGGAAAGGGCAGTGAAGACGGAACCACCATTTCCCGACTTACTAGTCAGGGATGTACAGTGACCAGTCTAAATTCAATAAACTCTGTTTACCCAAAAATTGAATCCTTTGGTATTCTGTGAATATCAGCCCATCTGCTGCTACAGTATTATAAGATACATACAAATCCAGAACTAAATCTGTCAAATTTGGGACAGCCACATATTGATTACCTTTCCTTATAATAATGAAAACTTCTATACATCTTTTCTGAACTTTACATGTTTTTATATCTCATCAATGGTCCTGCCTACCACAAAAACTTTAATCATGGAGAATAATCCAGAGAACATATAAATATATTTTTAAAAAATAGATATATAAAAAGGATGTCTTGCCTCAAATCACACAACTATAATTTTGCCATGAGAGAATTAGTGACTTCTGTTTCTCAATTTATATTTTTATTGATAAACTAGAGAAAGACTGTAGCAAGATACTATGTAGAACAAGTTTGTGACCGCACTCATTCTAAGAGCTAATTCTGCTTGATTTTGAGGCTAAAATCTAAATGAAGGTTTTTATTTTTTTATAGACCTCTGAAGTTTAGAATTTAAACTTTCTCTTGGAATCAAAATAGTATTTGTTCACTAAAACCTAGATCGTGCATATTTTCTTTTTTCGTGATTTTGTTACATTCTGATATGTCATCACTTTGGAAAGAAAGCTGATTTCCTCTACTTTAAGAAAAAAAAAAAAACCTAAAACTTACTTTCCACTAGTTTCTAACTTCCACATTAGGTTTTTTTTAAATCTTTCTCACATCAGGGACAATTTGTAGGCTTTACTCTCCTTGTCTGATGCAATCAGTGTAAATGAAATGGGGAATTGAAAGGTCAATCCCTCTCTAATCCAGGAAACACTATTTCATTTCTACTTCCTCCGGTTTCTCCTACGCCAGAGAAGTCCTTGTTCATCAGTGAGCAAAATTTTGGAGCCGTAGCACTTTTAAGAGTATAGACAATGTTCTCCTTAATGTTCTGTAATGTTATCAAAGTTTCTCTTGGAACAGCAGGGCAAAAATGATAATTCACTATAATTTATATGATTTTGGATTAATTTTACTTTTATTTTACAAATTGTATTCCTGTCTCGGCTGTAGATCAGTGAAAGAGCACTTGAATAAACATGTGAGAATCTGGGTTCCAACCGGAGCACTGCAAAAGAAACAAAAACTTGTATCATTTTTTCAAATGTTTCAGTAGTAATTACATTATTTCTAATAGCTGATATTGCCAAACCAGGGAAAGGTCAAACTTCAAAATTGGAAGTATGGTTTCTACTAAATACATATGGCTTTTACATCATGGTACAATCAAGAATGAGAAAAAGGAGCAAAGGAGGAAGGGAGAAGAAAATCTCTACACAAACAAGATATCTAAGATAATTATAGTCCTGATTTTTTTAGTTCATTGAGAGGAACTTTTTGTGCTTATATTGTTTGATCAATTTTGCAGGCCTATATTTTGTAATCTGACCAGCTACTTTGAAGATAACAGTATGCAATATTATAACCTTTGTTAATTTCCTGTTATCTTGTTTCAAAAGTCTATATCACTGTTTTGATTATCATTTATCTTTAAAATGAAAATAGAGGGGCTGGGGATTTAGCTCAGCGGCAAAAAGCGCCTGCCTGGCAAGCGCAAGGTCGTGAGTTCGGTTCCCGGTACCGGAGAAAAACCAAAACCAAAAAAAAAAAAAAAAAAAAATGAAAATAGAATACAACATTTAAGTTGAACCATGATTTTAAATTGAGGACCATCTCTATTACAAATGATGTGATTGTGTTATAAATGGCAAAATCATACTACTCTTTGGTTTCTGAAATAATTCTTTAATACATTCAAAAGAAAAAATAACAAAGAACTTTGAATTTGAAATTAGAAAGTACTAATGCACTTGCACCAAAAGTACAACAATCCATAAAACCTTCACCTCTCCAGCAGACAGTTCTTGTGTTGTGAGTGATTAACAATGAAAAACAGGTCTCAGTATTCTTGTGGAAGTAGCGACATAAATATGTATATTTTTATTTTAAAATAATAGACATCCAAATAAGTTTAACTAAGAGAAATATATTACACTATGGAAAATAAAAAGCAATTTATTGCAAGACATTGAATGTGGTCATGGTGTTGGTATATACCTGCAGACACATAGTATTTTTCAGTTGATAAGACTGTAAAACCTCTTACAATCATCTGTTTATTCTTCTGTTCAGTTTTCCTCACTGAATACAGTCTTCTTAAAGTGTTTCACCATTTATTTTTCGAAATATTCATTGACCACTGCTTTAGCTGCTCTTGGCACAAAAATATTGCCAATAATATGGACGTCTACATCTAACTTATTCAATATCTCTCTTTTAACCTTTCAATGTAGCAGAGGAAAAACAGAAGGGTATGCAAGCTTGATAAAGAATGCATTCTCAGGCTTCCTAATCATCTTCCTCAGCTAACCAGCGTACTAGAGGTTGGTGTTCCTATGCTATTCAGGGAGGCAATGGCTGGGATCACCAGCAACAAGTTATTTAAATTAAAAAAAAATCATGCACTGAATGGATGAATTTTTTATTTTATATTTAAGTCACTAAGAATAAGGTTCAAATATAAAATGTGTCTATACAATAAAAAAGCATAGATGTGGTTAATTATTTCTACCCACAATCATTTTTTAAAGTGAAAATTGGATTTGGTTTTCCTCCTACAGTGTCATTGTATTAATTATGGTCATTTCAAGTTTGAAAGAAAATTTTCTGTAAGAGGACATATTTCTTACTGGGAGCATGAAAAAAGCAAATAAATCATAAGAATATTATTTACTAAGGAATGAAAATTTGCTAAGGAGTCAATGTTTTATTTGATTTACCATTTTGCCATTTTGTATAAAGAGAAATATGCTTGTCATACTTTCTGTGTTCTATGTATGTTCTATCAATGTAAATTAGCTGTTATAAAATCTTATCCCATAATTAAATATACATCTACTCAGTGACTATAGTGTCAATCTAAATAAAATCCAGGGGTTTCAGTTGTTTTAACAACCCATTCACCTTCAAATAAAAAGTGAGATTAAAAAAGAGAGTTGGTTACTAGACTAGAAAAAAGTAGTTTTAGGATTTTCCTTTTATAATATTACCCATCAGGAACGAGGTAATGTAATCATCAAATAATATTCCAGGGTTTCATTTTTCACAGTTACTACATCTACTTGTTAGAAATGGGCAAGCCCACACTTGATTGAAATCTTAGATTGTCAGTTTGAAAAAGCTAATACCCACTATTGTAGTACAGTTAGCTACTACATTTCTCCTTGAAACAAAGGGATTCTGTGTGGACATTGATGACAAAACTGGTTGAGATTTTAAATTTGTTTGATCCGTGGCTACATGTAATACTGAGCTTTTTGTTCAGCTGGCTGTCCAAATGGTTTTTTAAATAATAAACTTACCATTACATGGCCCCAGTTTCTTTAAGATTTCATTTCATTAATACACCATGAAGAAGGCTCTTGCGGCTCTCCAGTAGATCATAATAATATAGATAGGTTGAAACTTCTAAGGTAGATAGCATACACAATATATTACCACTTAACATATCTTAATATTATATATAATTAGAATGCTAAATGCCACCAACTACACTTTATAAATTACAGCTAACGTGCCTCTTGCTGGAAGTGTTGCTCACCTGCTGAGCAGCTATCATATTTAAACCCTGCATGTAAGACTTCTTATGCCCTTAAGGATAAGAAAGGCTAATGTAATGATACTGTTGGAACTGCATATAATCAGCTCCTATAAAAACATCCAGTCCCAATTCCAGTTATGTTAATTCACTGCAGCAAGACTGTACATTTCAATCACAAGACGGTTCAATGACTCTCTGAAGCCCCATGGCAGCACACAGGCAGCCTCCGTGAAAGTATTTAGCAAATCCCTTTGTGATGCGTGAAGGGTTTAAGGCAGTAATAAACCGATCCCTTTACATTGATAAATTCCTCTTAAGTCAAGGAGGGCTTTGCTGGGATGGAAGACAGAAGATTTTGCTTCTGTAGTTCAGTCTCCCAAAGAATCTCAGATAATATATAATAGCACAGACCCATTTTCAACTTGTAGAGCCACTAGAGGGCCAGAGGAACATAATTCACAGTAAAACAACAGTTTAAATCTGAGCCACCCAATTTCAGTCCCTTAGAAAAGCTAGTGGTATTTTTTTCTGCTGCACTTTGTATTTAAATGTGTCACTGTTGCATTCTTATGTACTTAAAAGAGCTCTCAGGACACATTTGTCCTGATGTTGTTGAGAACGATATAATGTAATATTCTTGCTTTACCACAGAGACACTTTATAACCAAAAAAAAAGGTTGATTTTTAAGGCCAAAGCAGTCTCTAGCATAGAATTCTACTGAAGCAAAAGCTCAATTACATTCAAAGGACTCAGAAGGGACAAGGTAGTTCAACTTATAGGACTAAATCTTACTGGGAGTATTAACCTGCTCCCTGACAAATGTCTTTGTTGTGGGGGTCCGTACAGATGTTTCCTTAAATGTTTTTTCTTCTTTTCCATACATGAACTCATTTATTAATGACTTATATATAACCAGTATTGTCAGAGTCACTATATTCTGAGAAGAACATCTATTGTAAAATATAGAATTCCAAGAAAAAGTTTGTTAAATTTTATGACTTCAAAAGCATGATTTAATTAAGAATTGTGATCTGCAGCAGTTATTTAGCAAACATTGACTGTTTTCAATTTTCCAGACTGATGGTGCAATGCGTACAGGAAAGTCTAACCAGGGCTATCCTACTGACTTTGAAATTATTTTTTAAATATTATACAATACTTTAAATATTCCAATATATAAAACAGTCTAGGGAGCTCACTTGAATGATCCAAAATATACCAGTTAGAAGTTTTTCTGCGTAAATTATCAATACACCATTGATGTATTATTAATGTTTTGACATATTACAAAACTTTTGGCTCAGTGTTTTAAAAAATGTATAAAAGAATTCTCCTAGGAGTTTGAAAAGCCCAGGTAGCCATGTAAATATTACATCTGTCTTTTATCTGGTTCTTCCTCAAGGATAAGTTTAAATAATATTCAACTTATTTTAATATAGAGCACTACCTATATGCCTGGTGCCTTCTTATGCAGCTTTTATATACAAATTTGACATCCATATCTATTAAGATACACACATGATGCTATGATTTCAAGTTCTTTCTTATATCACATATACTGCACATCACTTTCTAATAACTAAATAAAGCAATTGAGTTGAAAGTATTTCTTAGCCACCTAATACATTAAATCCTGTGTTAATAACTAAAAATGGAATCTTCAACAATATTTTGTTCTTATCAAGGAATTTATAGTGAGTGAATGAAAGGATATAAACAGGATATAAAACTATTATAATAAATTTATCTCAAGAGGCTTTAGACTCAGAGAAGGACAATAAAAATAGAGTGAAATAGGATTCTGAAGGAAAGCAAAATCTCCAAATCTTTTAGCATGCATAGCAAATATTACAGAGCAGGACAATTTTTAAAACACAAGACATTAATGCTGCTTATAATTACATAAAAAATTTGAGGAGTGACAAGCACTGTGAAAACTAGTTTAAACATTGTATAAATCATTGATTTTAGGAGTAACATAATGATTCATGACTGAGTTAAATTGCTGTCTTAACCAATTCTGGTGGCTATAACAAACATCACAGGTTGAATGTCTTAAGTAGTAAATATATATTTATGATATTCCTACAATTTTGAATATCCAAGACTATGAGATCTGTCTGTTTGGTTTCTATTGAAGTTGAGTGCCTGGTGAGCATTCTCATCCCGATTTCCAGATGGGTGGCTCTTGGAAGCAGAAATCTCTTATGTCCCTTCTTTTCATAATCACTGAATGAAATGTCCACCTGTTAACTTCATCTCATTTGAATAATTCAAACTAGCATTTTTCTGTGATAATTTATAGCTTCAAGTTTCCAAAGTAAATTTACGTCTTTGTAGTTTATAAAAATGTCTGTGGAATCTTAAAGCATAAATCTAAATTGGATCTCCTTTTGCTCAGTAGAACCTTAATGTTAGAAACAGTTTAATTTTCATTCATTAATTAAAGATATATTTATTGGGCAAACACTTTGTTGGATCCTGAGGTCACAATTGGCACGTATTATCATGGATTTTACTGTGAAGACAAAATAGAAATCAAGAAATCATATTTAAGCATATAAATACTAAAAGTATGTCATAACTTCAATACCCAAATTTATATGTTGATTTAAGGAAGATATCTGGGAGGAAATGACACTTAGCCAATACATCCACCCATTTTAGCATGATGTTGATAAAAGTTCAATACAGAGTCAGCTCATTTTTCATACAGTGCATACTTAATAATCTTGCCGCCTAAAACTGACTCTTGTTTAACATACTGAAATCCTTTTTTATTATTCAGGGAAAACATATATACTTTGTGAACGTACTTACTGACTTCTAAACTATGGTGGAGTAGTAACCCAACAAAGGATTCTACCATGTAAATCAGTTCATATTAAGCTCAATTACATCAAGGGAATTTCTTAGAAAGCCTGGAAAATATAGTTGGTTTAATATACTAGGTATAGATTTGGTTTCGAATTGAATATATATGACAGGGTCCAGAACTGAGAAAAGAGAAAAATCAGGTCCCATTGAGCAGGACTATTTGAAAACTTGACTGATTCACACAAAACCTAAAACTGTGTCAGAATTATGTGAAGCAAAATATTCTCTTTCCTTGAACTGGCATGAATTGAGTTTGATTTAGTTTAAAGTTTTAAAAATTTCCAATTGATGATAAATCAATAATCAAAACTGTTGAATAAGGTTTTCTCTGCATAAAAATCACCCCAAAATTTAGTGGTTTAAAATCAGAACAAATTGATTCCTTCTCATGATTATAAAATATTGCTATACATCCAGCTATAAATAAAACTGAATGAGACCTGACTAATAATGTGGATCCTCTCCTTTTGGGAGACCTGGATAACTACAAAAGGTTACAGGGGGTACTTATGTTGCCTGGAGAAAATACCCAGAATATCACTAAGTAATGCTGTTTTAAACTTACTAGTGTAGTTACATTTCACTTATAAATACAAGCACAAATGGCCACTGCTTTCAAGAAGAATGGAATAGGAAAAGCATCTGACATATACATGGGGCATGGCATGATAAAATATTGAATTGTAAACTTTTAAAGCAGATTTATAAAAGAAGTGCTTCCATGTAATTCCACTGCTATGAATACCAGAAAAACTTGTGGAGATTTTAAAGTGTGCAGATTTAAGGAGGAATAAAGAATAGGGATAAAAATTATTATCAAGATTTTATCTTACTTCATGCTGAATCTTGTCCACTGTCTGAAAATACCTTTACACAGGTGACTGATTTTTACTGCAGAATATTTTCACACTAATGGTCTCATATATACTGAGATGATTTAAGCCTTAAAATTCAGAAACATTAACGAAAAAAAAATGTATTTAATGTTTCTTATAATTTTGCATGTAAGAGTTATAGACATAATATCTGAGCAATCTCAGTAAAGTAAAATTTTAATTTTTCAGAGCATCCCTGCTGGCCTCTCTGACCCTAGGCCAATTCTCAAAGGTAAGCAATGCTAAAGATTGTGTTTCATTAATTCAATCTTTTCCTGTGGATTTATATACTCTTGTTTGAAAAAATATACATAAATATATGAGCTATGAACAGAGACTATATTAAGTATGGTATATACCTATATACAAATGATATGGAGGTTATAAATCCTTTATGAATATGATTTTATTTGGAGCTATTCATATAAGGGAATACATATGTATATTATTTGATAGACTGTTTCAAAATATTTATGTTAAACAAAATACACAGAAGAATGTAGAAATCTTAATACTAGGTCAGCTCAGTGACTATATAAATATTTCAAGAACATTAACAACCTGAAAAGCTCTATTTATGTCTTTTTTCAGTGAATGCATGCTATCTTCCTCCTAAATTTAATCAAGATGGTCATTTCTAATGTCATGGGTTAGGTTTGCATGTGTTTTTATTTATCTGAACAATTTTATTTGTGGTATATTCATAAATATATTGGTGAGGTTAAAATTCTGTTTTATATTCCATTCAATCAATTTCATTCTTAATAAAATGGTAACAACCCATTTACTCTACAGTTGATCAATTTTGAGTTAAATGTACAATGCAATGAACTTTCTCATATATGGTGTTTGGTATACATGGGCAGTCCCTTTAATAATGGCTACTTAGGAGAATTGCTGGGTTGGAGTATATACCCATCTTTTAGAAATGTGCAAGTTTTTCTAATCAGTGGCACAAATTTGAAGTTCCACCAGCAATATAGAGGGTATGCTAATAAACGAAAGTACTTGGAATACTTTCTATCTCATTTATTTCAAGTCTATGCATTCTGACATTTTATGAGATACTATAAGGTTTTGGTTTTCAGTTTAATTTCCTAAGGGGAATAAATATTTTCTATTGTGATGGACCATGCTTAAACATATTTGTAGATCTTTAGGTTATTATCCTTGAAAATTCCAATTCAAGTGTATTGGCCAATATATGAAAAGCTTATTTGAGCATTCTTACTGAAATACAGGAACTTTATTGTATTCTGAGGCACTAACGAGGTTGAGTTGAGAGACTTATGAGACACAGATATGAGCTAGGAACAGAGACGATATTACACATGGCATAAAAACAGTTTAGAAGACTTACTGAGACACTGTGTCAAAACAAAACAAAACAAAACAAAGCAACTACGTAGAATTTGAATTATATATCATTTGTAGTTAACTTTAAAATCCACCTTATGTCAATTTATTCATACAAAAATAAGATTCACATGGCAAAAAGTAATTTAAAATTTAAAATTCAAGTACTTTTGTATACATTCACAAAGTTTTGTGACAATTACACTATTCTTAAATATTTTCATTTTCGCAAAAGGAAATCAGATACCCACTAGTTTCTCCTCATTTCCCATCCCTCTTCTCTTCTTGCGATCAATAAATTATTTTCTCTTTATAGATTTATCTAGTGGAAATTTGTCATACAATAATTGACTTTTCTCTAGCCCTTTCATTTAGCATAATACGTTCAGGTTTCATCCATTTTGTTGTAGTACCAGCATTTTGTTCATTTTCATAGTTCAATATTAGTCTATAATGTTGATATAAAACATTTTATTTCTCTATGCATCAGTCAGTGAACATTTAGTTATTTTCATCTAGAGCTATTATTAATGACATGGCTGTTAATATTCATTCACATGTTTGGTGTTTGCCTATTTTTTATAATTATCTTGATATATATGTAAGTGTGGAATTTCCAGGTCACATGGTATTTCTAAGCTTAATATTTGAGGATTGCCAAAGCAATTTTTCAAAGCAATGACACTTTATTTCTTCACACTCTTATCAAAACTTGTTATTCTAGACTTTTCACATATAGCCTTCCCAGTGGATAAGTGATATCTCAGAGATATATAGATGGCTCTTAACTTATGATGTTCAAGTCTTGAATTTTTGACTTTAAGATAGTGTGAAAGAGAAATTCATTCAGGGAAAACAGTACTTTGGATTTTGATCTTTCCTGGGTTATTAATATGCAATGTGCTATCATACAGGCATAGCTACTACATAAAAATAAAGTGGGAAATGGGGAATGACTGCTAGGGAAAAACTTATTTTGTAGTATGCATTGTGTGTAGTTGAAGTAATTTCATATCCTCACAGAGGTTATTTCCTATGACACATTGTTTCTGTTCATTTTTTATATATAAATTTAGTTTTCTTGAGCATTACTCATGAAATCTGAACTTATATAGTTATTGCTTGCTGCAAATGGATAATTCTTCCTCAGTTTCTTTATCTGTAAAGTGTGTGGGAAATGTATAAAAACCAGTTTACACAGCTCTTGGAGTACTTTTGGAATCTAAAATTTCAAGATTGGAAAATTCCATCTATTTAGCCTCTGGTGAAAGCGCCCTCTGCCACTCACACCATGGCAGCCAGTGTGGAGAGAGTGTGCCTCAGAGAGAAAGATCACCTGGTGAGGGAGGAAGCTGGAAAGAGGGGGAGGGGCTGGTCTTGCTCTTTAATGACAACTCTACAGGAACTAACCGGGTGCTCTGAGAGCTACCATAACATTTTCTCCGCACTATTTCTGATCATGCAGTTACCTGGTGCTAAGCCCCACATTTTAAAGGTTCTACTACTTCCTTCACCACAGTGGGAACCAAGCCTCTAACACAGGTACCTTTGAGTGACAAAGGCATCCAAGGAATTGCAGAGAAAGTGAGCCTGCTTACAGGGTCAGGCTACATGTTCTTCCACTGTGGCTGTTGAAAGACTCAGATAATCGTGCACAAATGGCATGCAAATTCTTGGCTATTTGGTCATGGCAAACATTAGAACACAAAAAGGGTGGATCACCAAAATCTTATGATAGCGATACAGAAATTGTAACAATTTCTATAATCCTGTCAGAACAAGGACTATGAAAAGAAGAAATGATTTATTTGTTCCTTAAAAATTAATGTCAGTAATTTAAATAATTAGGAGATGTTTTGAGTTAATATGATTTATGACAAATCATTTATTTATATTAAAGAACACTGACAAGATAAGCAAAGAAAAAAAATACCTGGGTGTCATTTAAATTCATCTGACCATGAAAAAATGAAAATCTAGCATAATCAGTAAAAAGAAATGTGAAGGTAAAAAGGTCTTCCAAGTCAGAGAGAGGCTCTGGAAGATTTTGAACTTCAAAATGCAAATTGGAGAGAGGAGTTTCAAGATGAAGAGGGAAACGTCCATAAATCTGGCTCAAACGTAACCTCAAATTTTTGGAGTATAAAGCTAGAACTTAAATAGTAAAATAATCCTAGATATTCCTTAGGGATTTTCACTATGTGAACAGAAACAGAACAAGAGGGTGGGGGATATAGCTCAGCAGCACAGTGCCTGTCTGACCAGCTCAAGGTCCTGAATTCAATTCCTGGTACCAAAAGAAAAAGAAAGAAAAAGTACATGGAATAAGAATTGTGCACTCTGAAATCCTAGACTATCAGGTTAAAGAAAATGATGAACAAAATATATAATTTAATAGTACTTCAAAATAGAAATTGAAAGTGGACTGTATAATAGAGATTCCTATTTCTTATTACCATGGATAAATACTTATGTCTAATATACAATTAGCAAGAATGACCCAGGTAATAGAAGCTTGTAGGTACTAGCAATTAACTACCCATGGACAGTCAATGGTCTGTAATTAATGAATGCTATTTTGAGATTCTTTTCCATGAAGAACTGTTCTTTAATATTTAGACTGTGGATATAGGGCCCAGAAATATTTTGAAGTATAACCACTGCAGTTTATAACCTCTTTTCTACCAGGTACAGAAGTCAAAGAATAAGATAGTTCTGTGCAGGAATTACCCTTACTGATGACCAAACCTTGATATGAACAGAAATTACTTGTGTACTGAACTATACTGACAAAAGTATAATTATGGGTCCATTATTGGACATGGTAAATGTGTATGAAGCAAATATGTTGATAATGTTCACTGTAATTGACTTATACTGGTAAATTGACATAACTCCTGTGGCTCTCCAAAATACAGATGCCAACCCAGTTTATACATGACTGATAAAGCTACAAAGTAGCAAATCAATCTACTCTCTGAAAGCATCCTATATTCTCTACAAAAGGTAAAGCACACATAATCCAATTGTTGAAACCATATAAAAGTTTCTCTCTAAAGAAATATTTTTAGATTATTATCCATTTATCTGATATCACTTTTCCTAATCCAGTTAGCTCATTGGATTTTTGTTGTATTATTGAGATCAAAAAGATATTTGTACTGTTACCTGGGATGTAATCACCATTATGAAAGTTATTTAATATTAGTAAATAAACTAATAAAGTGATTTTAGGAAATAGCAGGTCAAGAGACGTATTTAAGTAATGGATTTCAGGGTTGGATTTGACTTAAACTTACTCTTGGGGGAACCTCAGAGGGAAACATTGGTAAATTCAACTACAGTTCAACCTGGCTAAAATATATGCGGAAATGATCCTAGTATAGGTTTAGAAGAGTCACTCCAAGTGAGTAAAAGAAATTTGTAAGCACAGATATAACACCCGCCCCACTACTGTCTCCAGTAGCCCTTGGCCCTGCACAACTTACATAGAGATGCCTAAGGTTCCCACACCCATTGACGCCACTAACCCAGGCCTCATGTGATCATGTGGGAGGAGAGATCGACCAAACTACTGGATGCTACCCACTCTGCTCCTGGCTTCTCCACAACGCAGAGCAAAAGAAGTGGCAACCCGAAGTATGACCTGATTGAAGATGAGACCAATACCCAGAAGGAAAGTCTCACTTAGGACTGAATTGTTACTCTACCCTAGAGGATGGGGTAAGAAGCACCTATGAGAGACAAGCTTGGAGAGGGTGAGAGTTAAGTTGGGATCTTCTGGGATTTCCTGTGAGGCTTCAGTCAGGGAAATTACTGAGCCTATACACCATAGCAGGAGGCCATGTTTGGTAGATATAATCTTCACAGAGATTAGACATGAAGGAGATGGAATTAGTCTGATGATACAATTGCACTACTGTGTATATCTATGATAAATTAGTGATCTGAAGGAGTAAATGTAAAATTTGTTAGCCTAAGTTGTTTCATTAAAATCATAAACTTCTTTATTCTCATTGAGTGTGGTTCATGATTGGTTCTTAGGTTTTGACAGTATCCAGTTGGGATTTGATGCAATTGTTGTCACTGGCTTTACTATTATAACCAAGGAAACATAGTTAATACTGTCAATTCATTTCCTTTGTATGCCAATATCTGGATTGCCCAGGGGTTATAAACAATATGGCTGCTCACTACTGAAGAACCATGCACTATGCCAAAGAAGCTGAAAAACCCATCACAAAGAAACAACAAAGAAAAGTTTAAAAAACAGGCAATAAAATGCCTCAAAAACTTCTGAACTACCACAAAACCATTTTAGGGGCATCCAGGAGGAGGGAAATATGAGATACAAAGCAGAAAGTTCTTAAAGGTATCTGTAGATCCAGAAAAGTTCAATGAGGTATTTGGCAAATTTAAAGAAAATATAACTAAACAGATAATGATCCTAATGAAACCAATTATCAGTAAGTAGAGAGAAGCAACTAAAAAAAACCTAGTGGAGCTAACGAAGGAGCTACAAAATATAAATGTCCAACAAAGGAAAGAATGGGAGTCCAGAAAAAGGCTCTAAACAGAAATCTAAGAGATCAAAATATGGTTGAGGCAGAAGTGGCCTATATGAAGACAAAAAGCCAGATCTAGACGATGGGGCTGCAGTCAATGATCAACTAAAGAAAGACAGTTTTAAAACATGAAAAATGGGCCTGCCTGGCAAGCGCAAGGTCGTGAGTTCGGTTCCCGGTACCGGAGAAAAACCCAAAAAAAAAAAAAAAAAACATGAAAAATGGATCCAGCAGCTGCAAGATGGCCCTAATAAGACCAATATAGGAGTAACTGGAATTAATAAAAAGTTAGAAGACAATACAAATGGTATCTGAATACTTGTTTACTAAAATAATAATAGAAAACTTTCTAAACATGGAAAAATATTTAATATAAAGTTACCTGAGGCATATAGACCCTTGAGTAGCCATGATCAGGAACAAAAAGGGCCATGCCACATAATAATTAAAATACAGAAATCCAGCACAGGAGAAGAATCTTAAAAGGCTGCTAGGGAAAAGCACCAAATCATTTAAAGGAAAACTCATCAGAATTACAAAAGCCTTCAGCACAAAATTTAAAGTCAAGGAGGGGATTGGAATGAAATTTTTCAAGCTCTAAAAGAAAACAATTTCCAACCCAAACTGATATATCTTGCCAAATAATCCTTCAAACTTAATGGAGACATAAGATATTTCCATGATAAGGAGAATGTAAAGAAATTTTATGACCACCAGACTGACAGCCTAAAAAATTATTAAAGATATTCTACAATGAGCCAAAAAATCTAATAATGCTAGAAGACTCAATAAAATGATTGTGTCTTGTAGGAATGATAATTAAGTACAAGAGATAAAAACCAAAACAGCAATAGGAAAATGATACAGGTACAGGAATAACTCAATACCTATGAAGTACGATTAGCAATGTAAATGGATTCAATTTGTCCATCAAGAGACAGAGTATCAGAATGGATTGAGAAACAAAATCAAAATATATACATTTAAAACAAACATTTATACATAAAGAAATTCATAGAATGGCAAACAATATTGGATGCAATGGGAACCAAAAAATAAGAAACAGCAGCTTTCTTATTTTCAGACAAAGTGGACTTCAAACCAAAGCTGATCAAAAGATGCAAAGAAAGAGATTGCATACTGATTAAAAAAAATTCAATGGGAAGAGATGACAATTATAATCATACTTGACCAAACCGTATTTCAGCCAATTTCAGAAAATGAACACCAATAGGCATAAAAAAATCAGACAAACACTAATACAATTATAGTAGAGAACCTGAAAACCCCACTACCATAAATAGACATATCAACTAAACAAAAAATCAACACTGAGATATCAGTTAAGTAAAACCTTTGAACAGGGACTGGGGATTTAGCTCAGCGGCACAGCCCCTGCCTGGCAAGCGCAAGGTCGTGTGTTCGATTCCTGGTACTGGAAAAAAAAAAAAAAACCTTGAACAAATGGGCTTAATGAGTATGTAATGAGTGTTTTACCCAACAACAATTGAATACACGTTGTTTTTGGCATGCACATGTTACTTTCTCCAAAACAGACCACATGCTAGCAAATAAAGCATGTGTAAGCAAATGTAAAATTTTAAATCTTACTGTGAATATTATTATAACACAGTGCAATGAAATTAGTCAATAGCTAAGAAAAGTATAAA
The DNA here is from genome assembly GCF_000276665.1 of Chinchilla lanigera. NCBI lineage: Eukaryota > Metazoa > Chordata > Mammalia > Rodentia > Chinchillidae > Chinchilla > Chinchilla lanigera. The sequence goes on along the minus strand of NW_004955405.1, from coordinate 24,355,116 downwards.
AACTATGCAAAAATATGGGAATTAATCAATACATTCTTGAATAATCAATGAATCACAAAGGAAGTTAAAGAAGATATAAGACAGTTCCTAGAATTAAATGGCAATACCAGCTTCACTTTCTATAACTTATGGAACACAAAGAGTGCAGTTCCATGAAGGAAGTTCATAGCTGTGAATGCCCAAGTCAGACAAACAGAATGAGCCCAAATAAATAACCTACTGATACACTTTAAGTTCCTAGAAAAACAAGAACAATCCAAATCCAGAGCTTGTAAAAGGAAAAAAAAAAATTAAAGATCAGAGCAGCAAAGAACTAAACTGAGACAAAAAAAATCAGTCAAACGGATCATTGAACTTAATGTTGTAAAATTTAGTAGACTGGAAAGACTGTGGGAAATATAGGAGGACTTTATTTATTTTAGATATATACCAGTTCAGCAGATTTATGCCCATAAGACCTGAGCCCTGAACAAAGGAAGGGCTTTGTTTTATACACGGGTTTGGTCTAATGGTGTATAACTTGGGGGTTTTATACATGGGTTGGTCTAATGGTGTATAACTTGGGGGTGGGCAAGGAGAACAAAGGCAGTTTGTCAATTTGAGTACAGTAGTTTGGTCAGGTAAAAACAGAATGTTACGAGAATAGGATGTTATAAAAGTTTATTGACAGGGACAAAGTTACTTCTATCCCTATTAAAACAAAGAACAACAGGGGGAAGTATGAGGGAACTCAAGTTTTTCTTTTTTTCTTTTTAAATCCTGCTTTTCAAGTTCTGCTTATTCTTTGAAAGGATAAGCAAATTAGACAAACGTTTACCTAGCCTCACAATACAAAAGAAAGGACACAAACCAATGCAACTAGAAATGAAAAATGTGAAATCACCACAGAAGTCCAGAAAAATATTCACAACTAATTCACAGACATATATGCCAAAAAATTAGTAAGCTCAGGAGATATGAAGAGATTCTTAGTGTCTTCATTGCTTTTTTGATGTTGGAACAAAATACCTAACAACATCAAATTGAAGGAGAAAAGATTTATTTTAGCTCACAGCTGTAGAGCTTACTTAAAGGAAAATAATCATGAGGTCCATCTTCAACATCATTATGTTCCTAACTCTCTTAGCTAAAATTTTACAATAATTGATTATTTGAAATATATGTATTACTTTCTATTATGATGAAGCATGCTAAAATATAAAAAAATTACATAAACTTGATGTTTAGTACATTAACTTTTAAAATCTACTAAAACATGTTTGGCACATATGTATAAAATAGAAAAACACCAAATGTGATACAAAAAAAAAAAAAAAAGAAAAAACACATTTACGGTATGTAATATAGTAGTAAGCTTTCTTTCAATGTATTAAACCTGAGATAATAAATCTCAGTATTTATTCCTCCCACATAGTTTTCTAGTGTTTTAGGACCTAATATTATTTACCATTCATTTTGTGCTATATTCCAAATATTTTATGGTTTAGTATCTATAAGCCTAATATTAAAGCTACTAGGAAATATTACAAAAGGTCTGTAATTTGCCTAAATAGGAAGTACATTGTGTATAGGAAATTCAAACTGCCTTACAGTGTTGTCTTCTTTTTGACAGATTAAAAATAACCCATGGAAAGAATATGTTGTTTAATAAAATTAGATTATATTATGGTGATTTACTTTGAGAAGAATGAAAAGTACTTTAGTCAAATTCATTGTACCCATTGGGAGATATCAAGAAAGGTAGTTTAGAATAAGGTTTTCTTGTTTTAAATTTACAATACAGTTCAAGAACATGATTAGGTTTTTTATCTTATATGTATACATTGTGTAAAATTTTCTCTTTAATTTGTGACAGTTATTTATGCAATTGTTTTATCCCTAGTTAGACTGAAACCACCTTCAGAAAAAAAATTGTACTATGTGTGAATTTTAAATCATTAATTCATCTTGAATATTGTGTGGCTTGTGTAGATATAGCTAGCCCTGCTTTCTTTTAATTTACATTTTCATATTTTCCATTCTAGTGTTCTCATTATCCCTTAATAAAAGTGAGTTTCCATAGTGCCACATATCATTGAGCTGTGCTTTTCTTTTCTCTAGTGTTCTATGCCTCTTAAGACATAGTCCTTTTACTGCTATTACTAATATAAGTATATTAATATCTACTATCTATCTCTTCTGTATTTTCCTAATTTCTCTTCACTTTCCTATTTTATGTATTTTAGATTGAGGGTTGTTTTTAGCACTTCCATTTTACTTTCAATACTCACTTATTAAAATATTATTATTGGTTCCATTATTTACTGTGGAAAATTTAGATTAAAATTTTACCTATTTTTAATACACTATTATCTGCCATAGTATAGGCAATGTGTACCATTATTTTACTTCTCTCCTTGTGGGAATTCCCATTATAATAATATTAGTATACTTACTAGTTTTCCGGAGGAATCAAAATTATGCTTATATTCTTTAGTCTATGTTTTTAATGTTCCTTAGATTGAATCATCTCAAATGATTTATCTCCATTTGTGTTAATGTCTCTTCTGACAGGTTACACCTACTGTTGAATCTCTCTCCTGAGTATTTTGTTTCTGTTTATTCTATCTTAACTCCAACGTTTTATTGGCATTTTTCTACACTGATAGGCTCTATTAGGAATAGCATTGTTTTCAGGCAGTCTTAATTTTTTTAGACATAATTTTCTTTAGTTTTTCAAAATATTTAAAAGAGCTGATTTATATTATTTTAAAATTAAATCCAGCAAATATGCTTCTTTTTTTGTTCTTCATTTTAGAGAGAAAAGAACAAAAACAAAATAACAAAAACAAAAACAAAGACAAAACAAAACAACATGGAGACAATAAAAATGATACAGAACTTCAAAACAAGATGATAGGAAATTAACAATGGTTGTTCTATTATATACTGTTATCTTCAAAGTAGTTGCTCAGATTACCATACATAGGTATACAAGATTGATCAAACAATTAAACATTAACTGTTCCTTTCAGTAAACCAAGTGAAATTAGTAATACAATTATCTTATTTATCTTATATATACATATATATTTTTCCCTTCCTTCTTTCTTTTCTTCTTTCCCTCATCCCAATTGTTCTTTCCTATTGAGCAGTTTCTTTCCCTTTCACAATATCCATTGTACCTTTGAGATTTTATTTACTCTTTCAGGTTCTTACACTAGGAAGACAATGTGGTATTTACATATGCAGGTCTGATTTATTTCGCTTATGAGTAAATTTGCTTTGATTTTTTTGCCTGCTTGTGGAGCACAATATTATCTTCACTTGTACTCATATTTTTGTTGCTATTAGAATGTATACATCAAAAATACTATAATACAGTAACTTTATGCAGCAGGAGCAACACTTGGTTTTCTTTCTACCCTATTTTCCAGGCATCCAAGAATTTATTTTGTCATTATTGAGTCCACTCTTTCTTGTGCTATTTCTATAGTGACTTTCCAGAGCTAGCATTTTAAAATCTGTGTTCTTTGTTGTACATAATCATTAACTACTCTGTTGTGTTAGTTTAAAAGTCATCCAGTGATTTCAGAAAGATTATGTTAAATATAATAAGCCCAAAGTCTCCTTCCTCCTCTATAGTGGGAGCAGTTGACACCACATGGGTAGTGCACAACTCTGTCTTACCCTTCCTTTCCTCTTTGTGGTGCAGACTCATGGAATCAGTTGTAGGTGAAATAATTGGGATTCTCCAGTTCTCCACATATATATCATTTTTAAAGGATATATTTGAGTACTCAAAACTATCTATGCACATCTTTTTGCAGATCTAATTCAACAATGTGTATATTCTTTAGTTTGTATGACTGATACCAATGACCCCTGATAACTGCTGTTGTAAGTAATCACTACATCTAATTTTAAACATATTCCCAAATGTAGCACATTTCACCCTGAATGAGCTCTGAGCCAAAGTAACAAAGACAGGTTAATAAATTAAACCTTATTTGGGAGTTGCTAGGTAGGTAAAATCTGAAAATTCTCCAGTGCAGGAAATATCAAGGGAGCTCCGTGCTCATTTTGATACTTCCATTACTGTCTAACTTACAAGCATTCACAACTGCTATTATTATAAGGCTGTTGATTGTCAAGGTTTCACAAAATAGGAGAGAAAGGGATGAGAACTGACTAAAGTAAAATACCACAAAGACAAATCTTGCTTAAATGTATATGTAATTTGCTTTAATGCTTCTGAGATTGTTTTCAGCCTAGAATCAACCTACAAAGTTCTGATATAGCTAATTTTAACAGTGTGTGTCAATTTTAATTTTGTTTTTACAAAGAAATAGATTTTCAGAGAAATACATTTTGTTGGGTGGTAGAGCTTTCCACATTTATTAGTAAAAAGTATTTTTGGCTGAATATGAGATTCTGAGTGACATTTTATAAATCAACATTAAATGTGCTTCAATACATTAAAATATCAATCCGTTGTCGTTGAGTTTATGTTGTTTACAGTAAAAAGTCAGCTGTATTTCTTAGCTTTGCTCATTACCTTACTGTCCAACTGACAAATTTTACTATTTTCTTTGAGTAAAGCTAATTTTAAACCTTTCCATTATGATACTAATTGCTTGCGATCATTGAGTGTCCTGGATCTGTGGATTCTTTAAAAAAATATTTTGACTATTTTGACTATTCACTCAGATAGATTATTTCTACTTTCCCCTCCTTTAAAGCAATGAATATACAATTATTTGGCTAGTTGAAGTCACTGTATATCTTACAAAATTTGTTTCTTTTCAGATTTTATTTACTCTGTATGTACTTGATTTTACAAAATTTCTGTATCTATGCATCAGATTCACCAACTTTTTTTCTTTGTTGTTAGTTATATTGAGGGGATATTTTTATCTCATGTATTATAGATTTAGTTCCAGGAATTTTATTTAACTTCTCTTGTTTCTGATTAGCTTAGTCACTCTTCTTTCTTCTTTTCATTGAATGAATAATAGCAGTAACGCCTGGTTTAATATCTGTATGTACTAATTCCATCTCTGTCATTTATAGCTTTATTGCTATTAACTGATGTTTCTGCTCCTATGTATTTTATTTTCTGGTTTGTTTGAATTTCTGATAACATTTTACTAGAAGCCAGGGATTATATAAACTTTAACTAGTCTTAGATAGTTTTACCCATTTAATATTATTTAGCTTTTCTATGGAAAAATGTTAAATTATTTTAAAATATATCATCCCTTTTAAGCCTGTATTTAAGATTTTTTAGATGACACACCTCATAGACTAATTACCTGCTATCCTTTAATCATGGATTTTCTTTCAATTCTGGATCAATTTTTTTCTTAATTTTCTACATGATGATGACTTCTCTATCAGTCTTTTTCAATAAATCTAATACTGAACAGATATCATTGAAAACCATTAATTCATATTTAATCATTTCTTTGAGATGACAAGAAAAATCTAACAAGAACTATACTAAAGCTTAATTGCTTATCTTCTTTCAAGTTGTCCTGAGATGCCCAGCCTTGCATTTTTTGAAGAGGAAGTTCATTTCATGTGTTTCTGTGCAGCAGGAATGTTCAGTAAATGTACGCCATAATTCAGAACAAGTATAACTTTAATTTGAACATAGATTGCAGAATTTTGACTGAAATCTGTTCCAAACAGCAATGATCTTTTAAATCCTCCATTTTGAGGGAAATAAAAATTTATGAATCAAACATTACATTATCAAATCATTGACTCATATCATTGAATTTCTCCTGTCTGGAAGTAAGCAATGCTGAAAATGATATCACAATCTATAAATTTTTCTGTTACTTGCTTTTTGACTCTGACCAAATATTATATTTTTAATGTTAACTAATTTTACTACACAATTTTAAATGAATAACTGCTTATAATGAAGAAAACCCTTTAAAAACAATATAGTTCATTGAGATAGCCAGAAGCATACATTATCCCTAGTTCCTTCAATTATTTTTAAATAAGAAATGACCAATTCTTGAAATGACAATAGCTCAGGGCTTTTATCTCTGCACCCATCACATAAGACTACCAAGTGCTAGCCTAACTTGCTTTCACCTCAGAGATGTATTCAGTATACAAACCTTAATGTTCAATGTACTGATCCAAATGAAATGCTGTGAAGCCTGCAGAAATTTTATAAAAAATATCAATCTGAAACTCCCATAATGTTTATTTTAGTTATACTCTGGAATATGTGATTCAGTTATTATAGAGTGGTCTATTGCAATAACACAGTGAAATTATTTCTGTCTGCAATTAGAACCAGAAAATATTGCCTGGCTTGTAGTAATTTAGGCTATACTTTGCATCATGAGCATTGTGAATCTTTTCCTTAATTATAATTATCTCTATTGCCTATTAGGAAGTTGAAAGCCTAATTCGCAGTCCATTTTTAGTGATTGTAGAGGATGTTATGGCATATAATTTGTAGGGTAAAATCAGCTTGATTCTCATTTATTGCTCTACTCACATAATTTTTAGCCCAAATCTCCTTATGAATCTTTTTATATTGCATTTTTAGTTTTTACTTTGCATCTAAACTAAAAATAAGAATTTATTAGAAAAATATTCCTTATTAATATTTCAAATATATTTATTTTGATCATTCCTTAGATTTGTCTTTGTTAAACAACTAGAATTTTGTAACATTGCTTTATATACTCTGCTTGATACACATGAAAAACTGTCGAATATACCTTGAGTCTAGAAGAAGGAATTGCAAAAATTCTATCAAAAATCATATAAAAAAGATTTTTATTTGTTCGTCTCCCTCTATTTAAAACATTTCTAGTTACAGTATTCATAGGATCTCTGAAAGATTCTTAGTTAAAATGTTGAGGGAGTATTTTGAGTATAGACTTTAAAAAGTCATATTTCAAGACTATGGTTTTTGACAGCTGTGAAATAACAATGTAATTGTATCATAACTGTGAAATATGACTTCTTCTTGCTTGTAGAAAGTGGCTATTTTACCATTTCTGACATGTATACAATAGCTTCATGGCATCTTATATTTCCTGATTAATTAGGTCCCAATACCTATCTTGTCAGATTCATTGCAAAATTATGCAAAAGTTGAGATAAGCAGATAAAATATATAAAGCAAAATGGAGTAGTTTTAAAAATATGAGTATGCATTCTTTTGTAATTAGTTTTTTTCTTTTCTTTTTGGTGCCAGGAATCAAACTTATGACCTCAGGATTACTCCAGCAAGAACTTATGCCACTGACCTATATCCCTGACCCTTTTTGTAATTACATATTGAGACTTCCTATGTACTGAAAAGTGGATGTTCTTATTTTGTAGTAATCAATCATTATGCTAACTAAAAAAGAATCAATTTCATACAAATTTGTGGAGTCACCCCAATACAATAATTGAAAACCTTTCATTTTGCCCCAAATGACTCTTTTAATTTAGATATATACCTGAAAATTCAAATAATTAATTTACATATTTTGCTGAGAAAATTATGTAATTAATCCTTTTAGAGAACTTTAGGTATAAATCATTCAGTAGTAAGTTTTGCCATGGTATTGTAAAGAGAATACAAATGCCATTGATTTATATTTTCTAATTCTTTTAATAAAGCATTTTGGAAAGTAGGACAGTAATTGCAACAATGTTTGTAGTTACATTAGAGCTTTCTAGAAATATAACACGATAAATAATAATGTTTTTGAGTAGAATTTTAATAATTTGTTTTTTAAAAAAGCTTAATTCTTGGTACAGCCCACTTATCATTTAAATTTAGTCTTATTATTTTTAGAACATAAAAATAAATGTTCATTCTTGACCTGAAAGACCATGGTATAGGATAATTACATACCAAGCCTCTGTGGAACACATAGAACAGGAAAGAATATGTATCCAACTGGTAGAAATAATAGTCAATACAAGGATGGAGCATTTGTATGATTTTACCAGGTTGAGCAAAATGAAAGCTTATGGGAGCATTCAAATCGCAGGGAATAGCACAGCCAAAGAAATGTTAATCCAAAACCCAGTATGTTGCATTATAATGCAAACAAGTTGTTCATCACTACATGATGAAGTCTGAGATGGAGAATCATTGAAAATAAAGTTAACTAAAAATGTAGATAGTGTTCATAAAATGAAGTGTTCAAAACTTTGAAATACATCTTGAATCAAAGGATTTTTAATGCTCAAGTGATCCTTTAAGTTTCCAAGGACCTTAAACAAATACTAAACATTGCCCTTGATAAGATCCCACATAAATACAGGCCCCAAATTAATGTCTTAAAATGTCTTCCAAACATTTAAAATTGTGTAAAGGTGTCATGAGAAAATATAATGTCTTAAAGTATTTTTTCTTTTAGTCTTTATTGGTACATATTAATAGTACATGACTACATTCTTTGTGGGGAGTTGTTACCTGTACATAACACATTTTTTTTAACTGCCCTTCTCCCTCCTCTCCTGCCTCTATCTCTTGACCACTGAACAATTATTATGGTTATAAACAAGTAGTTGCATTAAAAAAATAAAATATATACAATGAATGCTGTCACAGTAACTTTATATTTAAAATGAACCCCATCATAAAAGGTTTAACAGTAAGTAATTTCTAAAGGTAAAAGAACAAAAACATATTAACAAACACACATATATTTACAAAATTGTAGACTGGTGAAACCACTGTGGAAATCAGCCTGGAGATTCCTCAGTGAACTAGGAGTAGAGGTCCCATTCAATCCAGCTATTTCCCTTTTGGGTATTTTCCCAGAAGAACCAAAAACATCATATCACAGCAGTATATATGCTTCCATTTTTACAGCAGAGCAATTCACAATAGCTAAATCTTGGAAGCAACCCAAATAATTTTTTATTCATAGGAGGATTTAGAAAAAAATAAAAATATGATTCCTATATGAATTGTAATTTATCAAGTGTGATGAGAAAACTGATGCCAAAGGAAGGCAATAGGACTGAGGCAGTCATTGGCACAAATAGCTAAAGGTGACATGAAGGGGGATGTTGGGTGATGAAGGACGATTTAACGCAACCATCAAAATCAGAGGAAATGACTTTGGCTCCCCGTGCTTCTGTTACTGCAGCCTCCAGAAAGCTTCAGGAAAGATGCACCATGCTTTTGAATGGAAGCTATTGCAAAACAGAGATTTGTTTTCATTCATCTTCCCCTCCCACCCCGTGGTTTTGAAGAGCAAACTCAGAGCCTAGGATAGTGAGGCAAGTGCTCTATCTCTAAACTGCAGGCCCAATCTTCATTCACATGTTTTATATCCATAAACATTTTTGAATTCTGTTCTATGTTTGACAACCATGGAGACATTTCCCTCAGATCTCCCTTCAACAGAGAATTTCTTCCACAGAGTAGTTAGCAGACAAGCTCCAAGCAGTCAGCTTCTACTTCCATGCTTCCAGTAAGAACACTCACTGTCTTATTTTTCCCTAGTCTTTGAGTGAATACAATAAGAAAATTATAAAATCAGTCTTTTCTAAACCATGCATAACATCTTTGTGGGCAATGCAACCTCAGGTCTGGGCTATATCATAGTTACCCAGGGTCTGAAGCGCAAAGGCACTTTATATATAATATTACTTCCTACTCTCTCTTATTTATTTAATGGTTTTAAACCTACACTGTGATCTGAAAGTTTCTATCAATAAATCTGTTGATCTTTTAATTTTTCCTTGGTGTCTACTGCCTGAAGAATTTGAACTTTCACATAAAAGACCTCTGACAATATTAACAAGACTGCTCCTTTTCTATCCTATGAGGATTTGAGGATAATTTGTTATCAAATGTATATGTAAAGATAATATTTACCATTGGATTTGCATGGCACCCACATTCTTTTGTAGTAAATGGACTCTGTGATCTGACTATGTGCCTCTTAAAGTTATCTTCTCCATCTTCAAATCAGGGATATATATCCTTCTAAAGAAGCACAGCAGTTGATTTTTCAACCTTTAGATTTCAAGAGCTCTTTAGCGTCTTTCATCTAGCTCTTAATATTTCAAAGAAAACAGCTTTCACTCCATTCTCAACCATGTTTAAAAAAAAATTCAAGTCACTTAACATTGGCCATTATTGTAATTTGGAGGGAAGAAAAGGAATGCTAGGCTGATTCAATAATGTAGGTTTTAGGGATCAAAAGTGTTGAATGACTTGTTTGCAAGAATTTATTGCTCATATGAGCTTTATTAAGAGATATGATTGTACATAATCCTCAAAAATTCTTCGTCGAGCAGGCTTAGAGGATCTCTAGACAACTGGCAATGTCCTTTGAGTATTCCTTGGAGTAAGTACAGTTTATAAGAGTGAGAGACTAGTCTAGACTGTGACAGTATTTTTAGTACAAGTACCGAGATGAGTAGAGTCAGCGTCTCAGAATTGTGTGTTATATCTGGACACTTGCTTTGGAGGACAATATCTCAAACCTATAGGACAATATCTGCTTTCCACACCACAGTGCCTCATTTGTAGTAAAATGGTTTTTAACAGTCTAACCTTTTTTAAATATTTTAGAAATAAGACAAGGAGATACCAATTTCTAAGTAAAGGGTTAATGCAGATTCTACTGTTATTCTGATGACATGAATGTAGCTTAAGTCTTGATTTCCTTGAATTTAATACTTGCTTTCAAAGTCAACTCCATTGAGTACTCTTCCCTTTCTGCAATTGTCTTCACCTTCAATTGAAAATATTCTCCTTGTCTTCTGAGTCCATGGTGAAGAATTTGTGACCTTGATTACTCTGTTCTTCAACTCATTTACCCAATTGCATCGCATGCTCTTCCAGCACAGGATATTGTACTATCACATAATACACTTGAAGGTTATTTCACTATGTATCATTTTAGTATGTACTTTAATGATGCATTTTTCATCATGCAGGTAATTTCTTGGTTATTGTTTCAACATTTTAGCTTTATTTCATTAAAATTATTTCTTTCATTTGCTTTGCCTTAATATCTGCATATCATCATAACGTTTTATATTTTTGTTTTGACTCATGCAACTATAGGCTAAAGCAAGTCTGAAGGTCACTATGGAAAATTAAAACAAGAACAAAACTGTCTATCAAGTCTAATACCATGTGCATTGATGTCAGAGACACTTAAAGAACAGTTCAGTTGATCTTGTAATTATCTTCCCAACTGCATTAAGCATATAATGTAAGATGGGTTTCTTTTCCCTGTACGTTATATTAGGACTATATTTCCTGTTGGTTTCTTTCTTTACACACTTTGCTTTACTTAAAATAACACACAACTGTGTAAATTGAAGTAAATGTAATTCTCTGCTTACATAAAATTTGGCTAAGAGTTTTAAGAAATATGTAAGAACTATGTGGTATAAACACAATTTCGTAAGTTAAAATTTATTCATGTTTTTAACTTTCCCTGTGATATGAGGTGTTCTGTACAGAATCCCATGACACTCTGTGTGAAACATCTATTTGGAGTCTCTTTCCATTATGCACTTTATGATATGCTGTGATAATTAGGCTGCAATATTTGTCTTTTTTCCATATTATTAACTCTCAAAAGGCAGGGCATCTTTATCACTATTTCTTCATTTTTTGTTATAGCAAACCACATGAGAGATTTTAAGTTCTAACTGTAAACTAAACATAGTGTATAATAAAATTTTGATTTTCACAAGGAAGTGTAAAACATGTAGAAGATTTTTTTCAAATCTTGTGACTCAATCAGTTTCATTAAGTTCTGATATTGTGAAGTCCACACATTGTAAAGGAGCATTCATGGGGAAGTGATAATAACAAGGTACATCAAATGAATTAAAACCTACTGACTTAAATAGATGTTCAAAAGCTACTTCTATGTGTAGTTTTAGCCTTATGTTTCTGTCTAATATATTAGTTGCATAATAGAGAGAGTACAGATGTTAATTTCAAGTGGCATAACTCAAAGGACCGCTATTTACTATTGTTTTATGAGAACATGAAACAAAACTGTGCCCAGAAGCCCCATGTGGGCTAAGAGTAGTGTCTCACACTAATTATTATGATGTGTCTAATTGTCTCCCCAGAGCCTCATGCATTCATAAGTGGGGCTTTTTCAGAGGTGGCAGATCTAGAGTGTGTGGTGACTACTAAATCAGTCCACTGATTGGTTTGGTATAGTTCTGGGTGTGAATGCCACTTTCCCTTAGAGTACATAGATAAGAAACAGGAAAGTCTCAGGCCACTTGTCATTTCCTGCTTGCTGCCTTCTACCTGCCTGCTCGCGATGATCCTTTGCAATTCCACTCTGCCTTGGAGACAGCCAACTGTGGGGTGAAACTTCTACAAACTGTGAGGCTACGATACACCTTTCCTCCTTTAACTTTGTGTTTCAGGTATTTTGTCAGAAATGAGAAAAGTAACTAAGACTTGAAATTTGATTATTGACATGACTAAGAGGAACATAAAAATCAAAGACCCAGAGATATTCACTATATATTTATATTATACTGACTTGAAATGAATATGGTATACATACTTTTTTTGGTGTACACACTTTGAAAGGAATTTTCAGTGATAATGTCAGTAAAAAATATACACACTGATCATTATTTTTTCCCTTTTACCTAAATGTTGCCTAATATCTGATGGACCAAAAATATTTCAAACAAATCAATGATACATGTTATTTATAAATATGAATTTTTACTTTCCACAAAACTACTTAATTGTAGGGTTTTTTTATTATGTTGTAAAAGAGCTAGGTGATGGGCCAGGGGCAGAGTGCTTGGCTAGTGTGCTTCAGACACTGCCTGATAAAAAACTTCTGTGAAGAGAAATTATAACCACCCACATCTTTAATTATTCTTTACTCTTCATAAATTTTTCTCCTAAAAACATTCAACATCTTTTTAATTGTGATTCATCCTTTGCTTTGAAAAAAATATAAGAATGTTCTCATTATTCAATATAGGGTTAAAATTTCATTATTTACTCCTAAAACATGTTAATATAATTTAAATATTTGAAAACTAATAGGTTTCAAAGTAAGAAATATCCAAAATGCAATGCATGCACACTCTGCCATCTTACATATAGGGAATTTATTCAGACACCATGTGTAATAGTGGTATCCAGATGACTACAGATTTAGTGCCAAAAGATTTGTTTTAACTATGGTAATGTGGCATTTTTCTATCTGGAAATCCTAGCGTTCATTTGTTTTTATCCAGCAATACTGAATTCCAATGAGTATAGTGACTGTTAAAAACACATCCTTTTGAGGTGGGCATTCAGAGGTAATGTGCACAGCTGTGCTTCCAGAGTGTCATAACAGAGACTGGAATTATGAAATTCTCAATCAGCAGTACAAGCTGCTTATTTTCTGTTCTAGCTCTTGAGGAGAACCACACAAGCCAAATGATACCCTTGTGCCTGTACTTCGTGTAGCTCTGCTAATAACAATGGAGTAATGGAATAAAATGGGAATAGTATTTTTGTCATTTTCTAGATATGCATAACATATGGCATTTAAGGTAATATGAAAACAAAGCAATTATGGACAATTAAAAAGTAAAAGTACATTTCTTATATATATACATTGTATGTAATGCAAGAGCTCAGTAAAGCATGAGCCTGGAAATGTAGCAAGAGTTATAGCTCATATCTCACCAATATCTACACAAAATGCACCATTCCCTGTAAGCTATGTAGCTGACACCTGCTTGATTTCAACACTTGCACCTTCTCTTAGCCCACAGGTGTGATGTGGAGGCATCCTATATGCCCAGTGAAACTGAAAAATATAACCTGATCAAAGCTCACAGTGTTTATTCATGTTATTCCAGCACTTGCTTGCTGATGCTGGAACACTGTAGAATTTCTTTCTAAAATTAATTCCTTCAATTCTGAGAACCTCCGGAAGTACTTATCATTGTCCAGTTTTCTTGGATGGATACCCTTAATGAACAATCCATATCACTTTTAAAGTAATGATTGCTAGAAAGTAAATGATTTAGTTGGTGAAATTCTTCAAATGGGAAATTGAGAGTCAGTTAAGGTAATAGACCTCTTACAAAAACCCAAGGACTAGAAATATTTTTGATTGATTACTGGTTGTATACCATTTATTTTTCCATGGGAATGTATCTGAACATCAATAACGCAAACGGGCCACTTAGGAGAACTTTCCTCACAAAATATTTATACCTTCTCTATTAAGTATAGTGAAGAAACTGAAAACAACATGATTTGATTTGTATTTTGAAAAATAATAATAACAATACTGTTTAGAATAGTTTGCTGGGGCTGGGGAATATAGCTCAGTGTCACAGCTCCTGTCTGGCAAGCATGAGGTCCTGAGTTTGCTTCCAGGTACCAAAATGAATGAATGAATGAATGAATGAATGAATGAATAAATAAAATAGTTTGCTGAGAGATGAAGAAAATGAATTTCTTTCCCAGGTTTACTTGATTACGTTAGTGCCAACAGATGTGTAAATAATTGCACTATGACTTATTAATATTTTATGATGGACAGAAATTTCTGGTAGTTTACAGGCTAAAGAGCTCTTCTTAGTATGAGAGGAAATCACAACCTTGTTAATGTTTGGTAATTTTATATAATTTGTGTTTCTACTTTGTTTTTGAAAATGTTAAAGAGAAAAAATTAACACATTTCCCATGTTTGTGTTGGCTGTACAAATTAAGAATTAAGTATTTTAGTTTTTTTGTAAAACTACAGAACTATAAATGACTATAAACACGAGTTATAAATTAGTGATTGCATAGCTACTATCAAATAAAAAGTGGGCCGGAGCTTTATGAGGTATGTGATTGAAGTTGGTGGTAGGCCATGGCCATACCCTGGTTAATCACCTCCTCTTGTGTATGGAAAGGACCAGATATAATGTGGCCCCGACTTCCTAGGTTAAATTACAGTATGTGACAAAGGCAATGGGGAGTCCACCATGTGGTTACTTTCTTCCATATAAAACTCTTTTGGGAAAGACTAGAGTAGAAGACTACTGCTGGCTGTGAAGGGGTGAGCTGCCTTGTCCTGAGAGAGTTGCTTTGCTGGGATCTTGTAATAGACTTGATAGGCTGAAAGTAACCATAGCAAATACCTCTGAAGAAGATAGGTTTTAGAAAATAGCTCTGTCTGACATTACAAGGAACTGAATTCTGCCACCCACCCCAATAAACTGAAAGAGGACTTGAGGCTCTGAGGAGATCAAATGTCTGACTGACACTTTAATTTTATCCTCCTGGAACCTTGAAAGGAGAATCCAGCCCGTGGAGCCTGGATTTCTGTCATAAAAACTGTGAAATAATAAACAAACGTATTTATAAGTGCCTAGATTCATGAAAATTTGTTTTGGAGTTATACAGCACTAATAAACACAAGGTAAAATCATCAATTAAGATTAATTAGTGGTGTTATCAGCATTCCTATCTGCTGAATTCCTAGAGCAGTGGTGGTAAAGCTACGGTATGCACACCAAAGCAGGCATGCCCAGCCCTCTCTCAGGGTATGAGTTGTTTTTCTAAATTAAAACTTCAGTATTCAGGTTTAATTGCATTGTTGGCACTTTGTGATACACTGATCCCTCACTTATTGTGGGAATGACGCTCCAGAGGCCTTTGCCATACGTAAAAATCCACCAATTGGTGGCATTATATTTATTTTGTTATCTATATATACTTTCAGTCTTTATAAACCCTTCCCACATTGGTATAAACCTTTCTCACTCTCTTATTAAGGTTTCTCACACTCATAAGCATTTCATATGCTCTGAAACAATTTCTACACTCTTAGACCGATGTGGTTTTATCATGTAAAATTCTATATGGGAAATCGATGTAAAGTGGACGAGAAGAGATGCTGAACTTATGGACACAGTCCAGGAGAGCAAACAGACCGATGCTATGGTCACTGATCCAATCAGCGCCCAGGACACAGAACACAGTCCGCTGGTAGCCTTCCATTCCATCAGCCAATAGTGTGTTGTGTACAGTCTCATGTTGGCAAACTTGTGCAAGTGTTAGTGACGTACTGCATTTCCATTTTGTACAGTATGGTATTCATCTACTGATGAAATGCATACTGTATTTTATTTTGATTTAATATTCTTTTAATATGTTTGAATTAACATTTTTAATATTTTTATAGTTTTAAAATTTTAGGCAAAAATAATTAAAATTATAAATGTTATATAAATACCTATATTCTGCAAAATCCCATGATATCATGAAAAATATACAATACAGAATTAGATATATATATTTTAAAAACCTGTGATACAGTGAAGCCACAATAAGTGAACTGTGGTATAGTGAGAGACCACTATAAGTGCTTTTTGGGTTGCAGTTTGGACATTCGTTCTGTAAAACATTCTTTATTACGGACCTGGAGGATCATATTTAAATGAACACTGCTGGAGCACAAACAAAATTCCTCTTTTGTTGTACTATTAAAAATTACATTTCGGGGCTGGGGATTTAGCTCAGTGGCAAAGCGCCTGCCTGGCAAGCACAAGGTCGTGAGTTCAGTTCCCGGTACCGGAGAAAAACCAAAAAAAAAAAAAAAAAAAAAAAAAATTACATTTCATTTGAAATAGTAAACTCTATTTTGGGATTTTTTTCTACTAATGACATGTTCCTAATCTGCTGACTTACTTATTAGGAATACAAAATTCAGTGTAAATTTATTTCATAGATAATCTGTTAATCCTTGCTACTTAAAGAATGATTCACAGTCCAGATCATCAGTATGCTATGAGAAATTAGAAAAATACAAGACATTGGGCCCCAGCAAGGGTCTCCCAACCAGAAACTTTATTGAATGAGATCCACATGTTCTTTTTGTACACAAGTTGTTTTGAGATGTACTGGACACAAAGTGCAAATCAAGGGAAAATAATATAGGCCATGCAGACCATATGAGTAGAGTGATTATGCACTTTTCCCATCAGTAGTTTTTCTGAGGACTCACCTGACATTAATCCATCGTTTTAGTGTATTTTACAATTAGTGGGTCTAAAAAAATCAAAGAAAGGATTTCTACTTCTAGTATGACACATAAGGAGTTCTAAGGATTCACTTCTGGTAAAACTGGTGGGCATAAGACAATCATCATTAGTCATTAGCCCTAATTAGATGCAGCACATAAAGACATATTTATTCAAACAAATCTACTACTATTTGGTGCTCTTAGCACTAACATTTGAACTGTGTGTCTGTGTTATTTGTCTATGATAGATGGTAGCTATCTCTGCTTATATTAGCTTGGTGTAATGGAAGCTCTAATCCAGAATGACACAGTCAAAACAATACAAGATTCTTTCTGACCCCAGCTCCCAGACAGAGGGCTGTTGTCCCAGGAGGGTATGACAGCATGCTTTCATCCTTCTCTAGTTATGTATTGCTTAAACCATGTTTCTGATAGAGGCCATATCCTGGATACCATTGCTGGATACATAGTGGTCACAGCTGTCATTGGTCCAGCTATTCTGTAGAGATTCATGCTGAAACACATTGACAAATTAAAGGGACCTAGAGCTGCT
The DNA here is from genome assembly GCF_000276665.1 of Chinchilla lanigera. NCBI lineage: Eukaryota > Metazoa > Chordata > Mammalia > Rodentia > Chinchillidae > Chinchilla > Chinchilla lanigera. The sequence continues at coordinate 24,337,563 of NW_004955405.1, read as the reverse complement.
GTTGTACTTATCCTACCATTGTCCCTACTCCCAGCACCAAAGGCATAACTCAGAGATTATACCTGACTGAGAGAGAGCAGGTTATACAAGAGATACAGTAATCCCTATCCTTACCAATTATATCTAGTGAACACCTATAGAACACTTCTCAGACTATGCATTTTTCTCAAGTGCACATGGAACATTCAGCAGGATAGAACATGTTTTTAGCCAAGAAAATACATTTCAGTCCTTTAAAAAGGTAAAAATAATTTGAAAAGAATACTCTCCCACCTTAATGGAATGAAATTAGAATTAATAAGTAAAAGTAATTTGGGAAACAGGAAAAGCACGTAGAAATCAAGCAACATACTTCTAAATAACAGATGCCTCACAGAAGCAATAACTAAAATAATTAGAAATATTTTAGATGAATGAAAATTAAAGCTATATACCAAAATTTATGCAGTGAAAATTAGCCCTCAGAGGGGAATATACAGTTGCAAATTCTTATATTGTAAAATAATGATGTATGAATAATGATATTCATATTGTATGAATATGAATATAATGATATCCTGTATTGTATGAATTATGGTATTAAATCAATAACTGAAATTTCCACACATGGCATTTGAAAATGAGCAAATGAAATAAAAAGGTTAGCAGAATGAATGCAGACATAAACATCAGCGCAGAAACTTTTGAATAGAAGAGAACAATAGACAAAAATGAATAAATCTGAAAGATGGGTTTTTGAAAAAAACCTAACAATCTAGTATAACAAATCTATCTAGATAAAGAAGAAAAGGTAAGACAGTGAATAAAATTCCCAGAATCAGCAAGAAATTGGGAACATTCTGTGGAACTTTAGTTCCATTCTGTGGAACTAAAATAAAAACATGTAATATTATAAAGAAATAGAAAAAATATTATATTCCAATAAAATAGCAATTTTAATGAAATGGACAAAATTTTATGAAAGTCAACAAAATCAAAGAGACAGTCTGGGAAAAGGAATGAAAATAAAATGCACAAATGCTGCAAAATAGAAGACAAGAAGGTAGCATCAAGGTGGAAATTTTATGTGCCTGCTTTCATTAGGGCATTGCACAATTGTGTATCTCTTGATACCTTTGGCTACTTTGTGTTCACCAGTGGCTGCTTTGCATTCCTTCAATCACCAATACATAGTTGATACGAATCAAAAATGCACATGTGTCATTTAAAGTTTGACTAGGATAACAGAGGTCATTCAATGTATTTTAGGTAAAAAATATTTAATATTAGAAAAAGTACTGGTGTGGTTTGTGTCTGGATATCCCCCCAAAGCCTCATGCAGTTGTGGGTGGACTTCTAGAGTTTATGATAGATTCACAGTCCAATGCTGAGATTATGGATGTGAAGTCAACACCTGCCCTGGGGCGGGTACTTTGCACACAAACACAAGGGAGGAAAAAAGCCTGCTTGGTGCAGCTCCTCCCTTTTTGTTCTTGTTGCTTTTGCTGTTTTCAGCTGCCATGAACTGTTGTCCTCTGCCGTGTACCACTCTGCCTTGGAGCCAGCCTAGTAGGGACTGAAAACTCCACAAACTGTGAGCTAAATAAAACTTTCCATTCTTAATTTATGGTGATGTCCAGTATTTTGTCTCAGTAAGGAGAGAAAAGTAATCAAGACAAGTTCTTGATATTTGGAAAAAGTCCGAGGGAGGAATAGGGGGTTTGGAGCATTCAGAATGAAGAATGACATTGTTTCTAAGAGCAGCTAGGAATTTTCTGGGGATTTCTTTTCTGCATACACATCTAGCTATTACCACTGCTTCTGGCTACAGATCTGACTACATCTCCTTCTGTGCCAGCTTCTACATTATTGGCACATACCTATCGTTGATGACTCCAAAGGGAACTATAGAAAGAGGTTTTGGGAAAATACAGGTATTTTAGACTGACATGAGAGTGACTAAAAATGAAAAGAAAACATGCAATTCTTAACATTTCTACTAACTATGTAGTTTAAGACCTTAACACACATGTCTGCAGTTTGGATGTGGAATACCAAACAAAGTTCTATGTGTTACAGACTTCATCCTCAGCTCCTGGAGCTACTGGGAAGAAGTGATACTATTAGGATTTTGGCGAGGGCAGGAAGTTAGGTCATGAGGGACCTGTCCTTAGATGTGTGATTTGTCTCCTGGCATCTTTCTGTCATCCTCTTTGCTTCCCAGGCAACATAAAATGAACTATCTCCTTGGTGCCTCCATCCTGCAAAGAGGTACAGTGACAACAGAAGCCCCAGTAACAAGGCCAAGGGACAATGGACTGATACCTCTGAAACGATGGACTAAAAGAAGCCTTTCTTCTTGTAAATTGTTTAGGGAGCTTAGGGATGTTGTCATAGCTGACTAATATGACATTACTCCATTAAACGTTCACAACTATTGTGGAAGATAAACATAATGTTTATTTTGTAGCTAAAGAAAAAGAGTCTCAATGGTGTTTAAAGAACTATTTAAAACCACATAATAAGTAGCTAAGCTGAAAAAATTAATTCAGGTCTTCTAATGAAAGGATGTGAATATTTTTTTCCATTATTCTAACAAGAACCTTCTATGTGTTTATTTTTTCCTAAGTGTGAGTACTGCATTTGATTTGAGATTTTCTTAATCAGTGTCTCCTGGTAAAATGGTATACCTATAATTACAAATGTCTGTGCTTTAATTTGCTTTCTTTAAGAGAAGCTTCCTTCTCTATACAAATGAATTCCTGTCATGTCTCATGCCTTTTTCATGCTGCTGTAAAAAGGCAAAAACAATTTCATTAAAAATGTAAACATATTTATTGAAGGCTTTGTGATTTAATACAAGGATAATGGTTTCATTAATTTATTGACAATATCTATTGTCTGTGTTATTATTTTTAATAATAGAGCAAATATTTCTTAACAGGTAAAAAAAGTAATACATTTAATTCCCACTTTAGAAACTGGAGATAAAAAGATTGGAATTATCAGGGAAAATGAGAGAATTCTTTGAATTTCATATGAGTAATCAATGTCTTTATATTCTTGAATTTGCTACAGGTCAATATTATATATGTATCTGTGATGATTTAAATTTAAACACATTTCTATATGTATTTCTTGCAATTTAAATTTAATATAGGCATAAGTATTACATTTTAATGTGTATTATTTTAAACATTTTTTGTAAAAGAATATATCCAGCACAATGTATTCATTAGTATTTTCTTTATTGTTAACATTTATTTTGAAATCTTAGTGATTTATTTGCATGTCTATCTCTTTCTTTTCTTTTATTCAGTTACTATTTGAAAGTCTAGTGTAAGAAAACACCAATGCATTCCAAAATATTGCATATTTAGAATATCAAGTAGAAAACTGAGCCATATTTTATTCAACAAATAAAGGTTCTCTATTGAATATTGATTGTGATTTGCTTTCATTAGTAATAGCCATACATTTTAAAAGTAAATGACTAGATAATACCTTTGGAAAGTAAAGTAAAAAAATCTCATCAATTCTATGACAGAATTGGTGTCATTTCTTCTTTTTCCACCAAAAAATATTCTTCGGATGTCCCCCTGCATTACCAGAGTTGGACTCATACTGATCAATTCATGTGCTATTTAAAGAAAATTAGAAAAAAAAAAATAAAATAAAGAAAATTAGAGTAGATTAAAGTGCCTATTAGCTGACTATATTCTCTGTTACCAGTAGTTAATGCATTTAAAATAAATGATTACTAAATAATGACCAAATATTGTTCTTTTAAAAAAAAAGAATTCTTTCCATTAAATGAATTTGAGTATGAAATCACTTCTCCATACCTGTTCTAAAAGAATCATGCATAGCTCCTAATAAAACTGCTGACTCCTCTCTCCATGTAATATTATATTCTCACGGGCAAGAGATACAAAGTAAAACTGTGCAACATATTTTACTTGATTGGCTATAAACTCTCTGATGCATTTCCAAGTGCTGAAAATACGCTTTCTTGATGCATTTCAGGAATAAATCCTTTGTATCTGATTAAAATGCAGATGAGCATCATAAACTATTGTAATTTGAAAGGACTGAACTCATGATGCAATCTGCCTCCATCTGCTTTCAGGTGTAAAGCAGGAGGGAGCTTTGCTGGGTTTGATTTGGGCTAGAATTCAGGAAATTAAACATGCCAGTGTGATGCCCCAATTTTTTCTTGTTTGTGCATTCATATCATTTTGTGGAGTGCCTGTGTAAGTGTAGGCATAATACATTGATATTAATTAGGTCAAAATATATTTATAATATATATTTTTGCAAGTTTTGGGGTCATACACGTACAGGAAAAAACAGCTAAAATTTTTGGCAAGGCTCAGGAAGAGCTTTGGAATGAAAACTGACTACCACAGGCTCAGTTCTTTGCCTTTGCAGACATTTTTCCTCACACATGAAAGTGGTGAAATACAACCACATGTAGTGAACAGTTACCAGTTAAACAGCAGACAGTGGAAAGTTATTGCTCTAGGGTTGCACGCAAAAGACAGGGGTGTGACGGAGACAACTTAGGTATCAAAATGAAGTCTCTTGCCTACTACTTGCGGTTCGCGGGAATTTTAACATTTCTCTGAGCTCTTATTTCACCTTTGATGAATGGCCGTAGCTTACATGCATCACAGGCTTCTGAGCAGACGATGGCTAGAGAGCACCTAGGCAAGTGCCCATATGTTACTGCTGTAAAATGCCCACGAGCTGTTTTTCCTCTGCATTTTATCTACACAGCCATAGTCCCTTTGTTAAAGGGTAGCAGAGACAGAGCCAATATCAGTATTCTACAATGTATTCCATGGACTTACTACATGCTTCTCTAAGGATTCTATAATAATTCTCACACTGTGTAACTTTTGATTGTCATGACTTTTAAAATGTAGAATTCTGAGGGCTGGGGATTTAGCTCAGTGGTGCAGCGCCTGCCTGGCAACCATGAGGTTGTGAGTTCGATTTCCGGTATCGGAACAAAACAAAACAGAATAAAACAAAAAGTAGAATCCTAATTATTGGATAATTACCTGATTTAGAATTGGAATTTTATTGGTAACCAAAAAAAAAAGAAAAAAGTAACATGCTGAAAACTTGTTACTTCCAAGTAACATTATTTAACATAGAGCCTATTTGAAAAAGTACAATGATGGTCTTTACGGCACCACAGTGCAAATGAAGCCCAAGTGATATCACAATGATCATGGACTGAGCAAAGTTTTCAGAAGAAAGAAGAAACCTAGAATTATTGGGTCATCACATTGTCAGCTGAAGTGGAAATAAATCAGGCCCTTAGGTAAAAGAGCCATAGTCATAATTACCGGTTTTCCACCACAAGCGACATTTTAAATTTAGGCTAAAACATTATTTATTTATTTATTTAGGATTTTTGAGTCAGCATCTCACTATGTAATTCAGGTTGGCTTTGAATATTCTCTGTATCCTAGGCTGGCCTCGAACTCCAGGCGATCTTCCTGCCTTTAGCCTCCTGTGTGCTGAGATTACAGGTACATAAAACTTCACCCAGCTCATTTATATACTTATTAATATACTTTGTATTGTTATGTGAAATTTAATTTAACCTATGATCATTTTGCATTTAACATTACCTAGCAGCCATAATTAAGAAAAGTAGAATACCTAGTTTTATTCATTCTACGTATTTGTGTTTGACATTCTAAATTCATTTTGAAAGCCTTGGGGCTGGGGATTTAGCTCAGAGGCAAAGCGCCTGCCTGGCAAGCGCAAGGTCGTGAGTTCGGTTCCTGGTACTGGAAAAAAAAACAAAAAACAAACAAACAAAAAAAAAAGAAAACCTGTAAGAATTTTGTTTTCAAGTAATTTTGCAGTTACTCTAATTTGTACCCTTTACTGTAAATGGATACAAATAAATGAGTACTTGTTACTAATGAGTTAATTTTGAAGAGCAAAATGCTGATATCCCTTTAAAATGAAAAGTCTTGACTGGGAACATAGCTCAGGGGCAAAAGCACCTGCCTGGCAAGCACAAGGTCCTGAGTTTGATTCCCGGTACTTAAAAATAAAAAAAGTCTTACTTATGGTATCTATGGAATTATAAAAGGATAACAATACTGAGTGAACATAAACATAGTATAGGTTATGATTTAGATCTAAAACCCCTCCGAAAGTCGCATGTGTTCAGAGGCAGGTCTTTTGGAAGGCAATTAGATCATAATTCATCACTGGATTAGCTCACTGATGGCTTCTTTGCAGAGGGAGAAGGTTCATTGTGTCACCTTGAATGACTTTGGAAGGTGACTGCCACAGGGTGCTTCTAAGTGTGTTTTGGTACATCCTGGAGGCAGGAATTGCATAAACTGGGTACTATGTATGGTTCCTGGCCCCCGTTTTTCCAATCAATATTGCCGTGCCACACCCTCCCAGCATGAAGCTTCTGCATTGGAGCCAGCTGAAGCTCCCGAAACTGTGGCCAAATTTACATGTCTCCTCCTGTGATTGTGAGTGTCAGAGACTGTATCCCAGTGACAAGAGAGCTGCCCAATAGATGCACATGCTGGGTATTGTTAGGAGATGGAGTTAGAGGACATGGATCACTCAGAGCGACTCTGGGAAGGGTATACTCTCGTCTCCAGCTCCTACCTTTTCTCTCTCAACTTCCTCACTGCTGCTGCCTGAGAAAGTTTCCTCTGTCATGCCTTTCCTCCATTCAGTTTCTATCTTGGAGTCAGAAAACCATGTACAGACTGAACCCTTTAAAGCCATGAGGCAAAGTAAACCACTTTTCCATTAACCTGTGAATAGAGGGGAATTCTGTCCCCACCATGGGAAAGGGACTTAGACATAAAATTGATATCTAAAACGTGGGGTCATTACTGTGACTTTTCCTGACCATGTAGTTCAAAATTCTTTGGGACTGATTTGCAGAAGTTTGGAAAGCTTTGTAGAAGTCATACACTATTTTAGTCCAGGCTTGATGGCCAATACTTATGAGAGCTGAGAGGACCAAAATGCTAAAAGGATGATGGGGATACAGCTCAGTGAAACAGCATCTGCCTCGCAAGTGCAAGGACCTGAGTTCAATTCCTGGTGCAAGAAATTTTAAAAAAAATGTAAATAGGGAGGGCCAGGCTTTTGGGATTTCATATGAGGAACCGGACTGCATTAGAAAATGAACTAGGTGCCACATATGTTACATTCTGATAAAGAACTTATCTACATTTTGCCCATGTCCTAAGACTCTGTGTGAAAATGAATATAGACACAGTTAATATCGGAGGAAATTTCAAGGTCTCTCAGTGTTTAGGCTGTGGCACATATACTGTTGTCTACTTTTAGCCAGAATTATGTAAGAATCATGAGTAAAAGCACAGCCAGAACATGTGAAAAATTTGTTGGCCAGAAAGGAAGCATGTATGGCCCAACGAAAGTGTGATTGCTGAAAATATTGAAGCTACTTAAAAGAAGTTGACTACCAGAAAATAGGAAAGATGCTTGAGTGCCTCTCAGAAATTGGAGAAATCCAAGCTATCAGATGCTTAAGGTATACAAAGGTAAATTCTTTGGACAGATTTTGCTTGAAGAAATTGTGCCAGAGTGTGTTTCTTATTCAGGTATACCTACTGTTTATCTAAGTTCATCCAGGTAGGCATTCAGATGCAACTGCAGACATGATTCAGAGGGTCCCATCTCCTATCTGAGTTGCCAGCAGACCTTGTAGCACCCTTGTGGCACCTCTTTTGCAGGTTAGGAGAATGCAATTCTTGTGGTGTCATCTATACTTTTACCTGGATTTCAAAGGAAGATCCAGGAGTCAAGGTAATACTATTTGAGAGAGTCATAGTCCTTGCCAGAAGACCCTGAGAAGGTTATACATAGAGTTATGAGAGGGAAGCCAAGGCTTCACCCCAGGAAATGCCACAAGCTGGAGATGCCAAAAACAGGAACATCTGCATAAAAACCTATGGGTAGTGAGCAGAGGCAGTCCAAGGCCCCATGATCTGCAACTCAGAAGGCCACTGGGGTGTGTAAGAATCCGTTGGGTTCTTGCTGTACCCTGGGAAGGAACAGCAGTGAGAAAGAGGAGGTAATAGACAAAAGACAAAAAGCTGGGGACAGCTGGAGTTCCTGTCTCTCAGAAGCAGAGAAGGGGAACTGCCCAAGAACAGGAGAGTGTTTTTTAATTTCAGCCTCTCTGCCCAGCAACCAGTTAACAAGCTGCAATGACTTGTTTACATGCTTTGAGGAGCTGTGGTTTTCTCCAGCTGGCTTCCTTCTGCATGTGTAATTACTTTCCAACCTTAGCCTTGCAACAGGGGTGCGGCTGCCCAACCCCTTTGGAGATCACATTTTGCTATCATGATCTCTAGTGGATGAACATGAAACTAAAGATTTAATTTTTGCATTAATTGGTCCAATCTTTCTTTGGTCCACTTCTTTTCTGTGCGTCTGTTTTGCCTTTATGAATGGAAATACTTATCTGGTTCCATTGTCTATTGAAGCATGTAACTTTCAGATTTTTTACCTGGGCTCATAGCTAAGAGTTTGCTGAGTGTCTTAGAGGATAATTTGAATTTGTATTTTGAGCAGTGTTAAAACTTTTAAGATGTGGCAACTTTTAGAGACGGACTAAATGTGTTTTGTGATGGACATGAATATTTTGGGGTCCCGGGGCAGAATGTTATGGTTTGGAGCTAAAATCTCCCCCAAAAGTCTCTTGAGTTCAGAGGTGGGGCTTGTGGAAAATCACTGGATCACAGGCATGCTATATTCATCAGTGAATCAATCCATTCATTGGTTCTAACCTGAATGTACTGTCTGTGATAGGGGCATTTTCAGAGAGGCTTAGTCAAAGAGGCCATGACCTTGAAGGCTGTATTCTTGTACCCTGCTCCTCTCTTCTCTGTCTTTGATTCTTAACTACCATGGTTTTAGAAGATTTCCATTGTGAGGTCTTCTGTCATGCAGTTTCTGCATTGAAGCCAAGTGACTCTGAATGGGCTGAACTCTCTGAAATTATGAGAAAAACAAAAATACATCTCTTCTCCTGTCAGTTTCAGGTATCAGATATGAGGTATTTTCTCTTACCAATAGGAAACTGATAAACTTGTGTATAACTAATTCCTTTCTTCATGAAGAAAACATGAAATGACAGGTGATAGACTGAGATAACGTACTTGGTTTTGTTCTATTGCTATATTTGTAGAGCGTACGCTGGCACCGTTTGGCCAGTGCATTTGACTTAATCTGATAATTTGGTATATTTGAGGCATAAAGAGTTCATATTTCTGCTTTATCTTAAAAATTATACATATTTAAGTGCAGAAAATACTAACAGGGAAAATGAGCAGAGAACATAATCAGGAAATTCACAGAACAGAAAGTGCAAGTGATCATCAGTGCAAGCATGTTCCAACCCACTAGTCATCAAGGAGATAATGCCTAAAACAATGAGAATTTCTAATAATCAAATTGAAAGAAATCCAAAAGATTAATCATATTCCTTGCCCTAAGGATGTTTGAAAACACGACCTCCTTTCAATGAAATTGGCCATAACTCCAAACTTGAAATCTGTAGAATTTTTAAATATTGGAGTACACATACCCATTGAACCAGCAATTATAGTCCGGGCTTTGATCCAGCAGAAAATGAAGTGTCACATAGAAATAATGTCATGAAAGGAGTTTTATTATACTTTATTTGAAGTAGAAAAAATAGTACAAGCATTCTGAATATCTTTCAATAGAGGAATATTAAATAAATTATGGCAAATCAATAATGTGATATCTGATTTGATATATTTAGTTCAACACGAATACATTGTAAAATGAGAAAAGCAAGGCACAAGTAATGTTTATCGTATAATTTTTTATTTATTTATTTTTTTTAGAAAAAGGCATGATCACCTTCACAGGAAAACTTTCCTAGATTATGATTGCTGAATCCAAAAGCACAAAATTAAAATTGCTGTAGAAATGCAAATTCCATTACAGTGTTGTACCACTAAGATTAGTAATTTAACTGATATTATTTGAGACTTCCAAATTCTACATAAACTGTCAAATGAAGGGTTAGTTTTCAAGAGAATATTTTCTCTTATGTCTTGTTTGTCTTTATTTCTTGTTTCTGTTGCACAGTGCTTGAAATAGACCTATTGCTCAATGAATAGATTAGTATTTGGGTGATTTATGGATTGACACTATCTTTAAAAATATTTGACTTGGGGGGCTGGGGATTTAGCTCAGTGGCAAAAGTGCCTGCCTGGCAAGCGCAAGGTCGTGAGTTCGGTTCCCAGTACCAGAGAAAAACCAAAAAAAAAAAAAAAAAAAGAGCACTTTTAGGGGCTGGGGATTTAGCTCAGCGGCAAGAGCGCCTGCCTGGCAAGCGCAAGGTTGTGAGTTCGGTTCCCGGTGCCAGAGAAAAACCAAAAAAAAAAAAAAAAAATACTTGACTTATGTGATCATTTCTAGATTTCTGCATATTTCATAACTAAAGTATTGATAAGAATGTTTGACTTATATTTCAAAGTAATGAACATTAAACCTATACTTATATTTTCTTGCTAGTACAAGGTAAAATAAGAGATAGAAATCTAGTTGTTAACTTCAAATGACTTTCAATTGTCAAAACTGGAAATGTGAACCAGTGCATGGTGGTACAGGCATATAACCTCACTATGCTTAGCTAGATCCTATCTGAAAATAAAAAATAAAAAAAGTACTGTAACTCAGTGCAAAGACCCTGTATAAATGCCTAATAGAAAAAATAATTGAGATATTTTCCCACTAGAAATAAAATAAATAATATACCTTACAAATTTCCATACTGTAAACAGTTTAGAATTTTATGCAAATAACTTGTTGGGGCTGGGGATATAGCTCAGCTGCACAAGTGCCTGCCTGGCAAGTGCAAGGTCCTGAGTTCGACTCCTAGTACCCCAAAAAATAAATAAATAAAATAAAAAGCTTAATTTTAATGTTCTCTATTGAGTTTTTGAATTTTTCTCAAAGAATTATGAAATGTACATAATTTACAAAATGTATTTTCCCATAATGTTTAAATAAACTAAAATTGTAGTAATATGTGTCTTGGTCACTCTTCTCAGTTCAGGGGCGTAGAACTTATTCAAATGGAAAAGAGATGAAGAGATGGAGAGAGGAGAGGAAGGGGAGGGAAAGGGGCTGAAAACAGGAATGAAGATATGTTACATACATGTATCAACTCCACACAAGGAGAGAAAACATTACGTACCATAAACAAGTACTAATGAAAAAGTAATAATTAAAAAAAAGCTATGGGAGGAATGGTTTATTTAGCTCACAGATTGTAGACGTTTCAGTCCATGATCTGCTGGCTCCAAGGCAAGGTGGCTTGGCAGAGGAGACAGTTCATGGTGGGCAGACTGTAGCAAAGCAACAAGAGAACTTAAGAGCATCTTTCTGTCCCGTTTATACACTATTTAGACTACCAGGACTAGGACAGTGCCAAACCAGTGAGTGGACAAATTTACTAATCGTACACGATTAATCCCAACATTTCACCATGAGTCAGTCACACACTCTAAATTCAGCCACCTCTGAAAAAGCCTCATCTAAGATTGCGTGAGGCTTTGGGGAGACCTCTAGAAACAATCTGTAACAATACATAGATCTTATTTGTATTTTTAGAATGTAGTAGAGGGTAAACTTTAATACCAGAATGGGATTATGCTTGAAAATTCAAAGTTTGAGGGGCTGGAGATTTAGCTCAGCAGCAAAGCGCCTGCCTAGCAAGTGCAAGGTCGTGAGTTCAGTTCCCGGTACCGAGAAAAACCAAAAAAAAAAAAAAAAAGAAAAAAAAGAAAATTCAAAGTTTGAAAGCTGATGATGGCATTTACTAGCAGATATGCTGATCTGATAAATGAGTTCAGTGATTCAATAGTAGATAGATATTACCACTGAAATGAGAGGAAGAGTAAAGAACTCGGAATGAAAAGAGTTTTGCTTTTAAACTGGGTTACTATGTTCAAGTGTTATCTTTATTATTTTTGTTATTGAGAGAAAACCACTAAATATTTCATTCACTATTTTTATATAGATGTTTTGATAGCATGAGTGTCCCTTTATAGAAAACTCATTTCCTGAAAAAAATATTCTTACATAAATCGTAGAGATCTGAAAACCTTGGTGGTCTTTTACTATCATCTTTGTTTTCATAGTACATTCTGTGAACTGTACAGTCCAGAAGGCATGCTGCTATTTAAAACACAAACTTTTGAAAACTCTTATTCTGATTTCTATTTCCTAAAATTTTACAAGGAAGAGGTCACTGTACCTTTGAAATCGTTTGTGTAAGCCGGAGGCAAAGTAATGGAATTTTAATGTTCTGTTTTTCCTTTTAATATTTTTTCCCAATTTGTTCCATTTCCTTATCTGTGTTTATATGATATGAAAAGTACTGCATTATTATTTATGGGCTATGTACGTAGTCCTTAACTGTGAAAAATTCTTTCTTATAGTGGCCCCTTTCATTAGATTTGTTTAACCTGCAACAGTTTGGATGGTGACAAAGATGTATTTATTCTTTCGTCATTCATCAGCAGGTACAGACAGCAAATCACTTGGCGTAAGTAAACCCAGCATCAGGGTTCTATCTCTCTATTTTTAACTTTAGCAAAATTTAACTTGCTCATAACTCTCACTAAGATAATTTAGCAGATATATACCTCAGATGGTTGTTCCAGTATGTTCTAAATATTCTAAATATTCAGGCATCAGCATATCTTCTGAGATTAAACACTAAGCAGAGATTTAACTCACTGCATTTTTATGTGTTTATCATACCAGTAACCTAAAAATAAAATCATACTTTTGCAAACCTCCCATTCTATCAAATCAACTACCCTAAAATTTCTGTTGCCTTCCAATTGTCCATTTGCATTCATGAATTTTACATATTTGTAATCATAGGGTAGGCACAATTGGATTTCCTTCAATCTCAAAGCAAACAAATTGGCTCCAAACAGCTTTGTTCTGTCTGTGTGGGCTAAACACCATATTAAGTTCTCACTGGTTCAGCTTTACCTGTAGCTAAAATATTTTATTGAAGTACTGAAATATTAAAAAGTGCTCATAATTCTACATTCAGTGTAATAAATTTCACAGAAATATAAACAGCTTCATGAAGATTTTGTTTTTATCAGTAGATGAAAAATTTGTCTTAACAGGAATCATCTGGAAATTTGTGTGTGTGTGTGTGTATCTTTTTACCATTCAGTTTTTATAAGACTGTTTGGTTTTGGTTTATACCTTGTGTCAACCTGAGGAGTATAGAGATTTGGCTAAGTGACTCAGCAGTTGTGCACCTTGAGGTGAAAAGGACATACCCTTACCGTTCTGGTATGTTGCTCATTGTGTCAATGTGAGAAGTTTAGAAAGTTAACTATGTGTTTCAGCAGGGAGCCAGGGTGCTTACTCAGTATTCATCCTGAGCCTGTGCAAGAGGAGTGCATAGAGATTATGTGAGTGCTACATGCCCCCTGGGTGGGGGCAGCCTGCTTACAATATAAGGGAGGAAAAGAGGCTTGCTCTTCTCTTCCACTCCTCACTTGTGCTCTTGTTACTTGGCTGTCTTCTGCTGCCATGAACGTTTGGCCTGTCATGTGCCACTCTGCCTTGGAGTGAACCAGGTATGGACTGAAACCTCCACAAACTATAAGCTAAATAAACCTCTCCTTCCTTCATTTTGGATGTCAAGTATTTTGTCTCAGCAATGAGAGAAAAATAACCAAGATGCTGGCTCATTTCAGAAACATAAAATCCAATAAATTTATAATGATTTATCAAAAGATTATAACTCATGCATCGTGATAACTGAAGAAGCTGAGGATATAAGCAAAAACTTTTCTAATAGGTATCTATAACTGACACTTATCCCAGAAAAATCTATAATATTCAGCACACCTTTTCATGCTAATGAAACAAGAAGCCAGCAGATATCAGCTTGAGTCAGCTGCTAATAAAAAGTTAATCCTGAGCTTATATAACGCTAACTTTCTGAAAGGTGAACATATTTTTATCTAGACAGAATAGCTATTAACAACTTGGCTCAATTTGTGGTTATATGTTTTGAATATCACAAAAACCAAGATTAGACAAAGGTGTTAATGAATGTGAGTGGCTTTTGCTTGGAATTCAAGAGACTGTCTCCTGGAAATATTTATTCACAGCACACATATATGAGATAAAACTTCCCAAGGAACAACCAATTAGAGAGAGTGACAATTTTTCTAGATCCATTACTGAAGTGAAGACACAGTTCGTATTTCAACATCCATTAGTATGATATTTAGGCTGATCAACCTAGATCACTCAGTCACTTATGAAAAGATTATATTTGCATTACGTGGAGAAACAGTGAATCAAGAAACTCTGTGGTACGTCTTACTATGTTAGTTCTTACTTGTAGGAAACAGAAACCTTCCCAATTAATTACCAGCAGAAAAGATTTCAGAAAAGAGACCTTTACCTATCATTTGAATGACCTCTAGCGTCAATAGTCAGAACCACTCATGCAGGTTTAGGGCGCCAGGGATCTCATGTCTCTGTCTGACCTCAAGGACATTCCAGGTGCGTACATCCGTGGAGCAGGAAGCCACCAGTGCAGCAAATTCTTTTCAGCAGCCACAAAGTTATTGGCTCAATGCAGGCTTTTGTTGAAGAAAATCTCTTCCCTACTGTGTTTGCCTACAGCAACGTCTATATCAAACTCTGATCATCCTTGCCTCTACTTGTTCATTCTAAATCTCACACTATGCATTTATGTGACAAAACCTACTTCACATGAAAAAAAAAAAAACAACTTGTTGATTTGGTTGTTTTGAGAAATCTTTTTAAGTTATCAACCTTTGAAAGCATACAAATGATGACAAATGAAAATCCATGATACCCAGAACACTTCTTGTGCATTCAGCTCCTTTCAGTATTTGAATTTATGAGTGTCTGTTAGCTAGGCTAATCATATGTTCTGGTTTGTTTGGGACAGTTATGATGTGTATCTGTGATACCAGTATAAAATTGCCTTCTTTCACTTCTTAAATATTTTGTGGTTTGGTAAGTCTCTATTCACTTTATGTACTTGGTTCTTATCTTAAATTGTGTAGGGAATTAGAGGGAATTGCATTAACTACTACATATCTTATAATTCAATTCTTAAGGTTATGAAGGAAATATTAGCTTTCACATTAGAAAATTAACAGGTTTGAATAAAATATAAAGTACTCCATGATTGCATAGTAAGAGAGCAGAGATGAAATTAAATTTAAGCCTCTTCCTCTAGCCAGGACTAAATATTTGGGTAGTATGTAGCTCAGCATAATCAATTTTATTCTGATAATTGATTTTTGTCAAATTTATTATGCAACTAAGCTTTTATACACTATGTATCCATTCATTCATTCCTTCTATAAAATAATTGTGCACCTGTGTGAGGTAAATGATGAGGTAATCTTAAGAATGTAGTAGTATGCTAAATAAACAAAGTTTTACTCATATTAAGCTGATGATCTAGACAGAAGATGTATAAAAATGCTACAGAGAAGCACACAGAAGATGGGTATGATAGGGAAATCTATGGGTGAGGGTTGCTACAAAATCTGGGCAGTCTCAAATAAAACAAAGTTTCATTAGCCATAAACTAGGTCAAATTACCAAGAAAATGTCGATGTAAAAGCATTTGACGCAGAAAATGGGAGCCATGTGGCAAGAGTGTGTTTGGAGAGTTTACGGGAGGATGAGGGGCCTAATTTAGGTGATGAGGCTTAATGAGGGTGTGAATTGGAAATGAGTTCTGAGAACATTATGGTTGTTCTCCAAAATGTCCCCCAAAAGGCTCATTGGGTGGAAGGCATTTGTTGCCAGCTGGTGAGCTTTTTCAGAAGTGATTGGGTCAGAAAAGCTTTAACTTCATCAGGATTTAACTCATTCGTACTTCATAGCTGAATGGGTTTCTTAAAAGGTCAGCCCTTCTTAAAAGGTTCCACCCTAATAGGATGGAACAAGCCACTGTAGCTGTGACGTCGAAGGCTGTAGTTTGTACTCTGAATCTTCTGTTAAGGCATGTGTTTCTCTCTTGGATTTGAGACTTCCCTGAAGTGAGTAGCTTTGTCCCAGCACATGTTTCTTGGCAATGTATTTCCTCTTCGTAGTGCCATGAGCAATGCCATCATTAAACCATGGACTAAACCCACTGTAATTGTGAGCCAAAAATAACTTTTCTCTTTTAAATAGTTCATACTTAATATTTTGCCATAATGATGGAAAGATGACTATCAGAGAGATATTGCATGTATGAGCTTGTGTGCATGTGTGTGACTGTGTGCATGTGTGTGTCTGTGTGCATGTGTGTGTGTGTGTGTGTGTGTGACAGTGTGTGTTGCTAGAGGAAAAATAGCACAGCTCTGCATGACCTAAGGCTTTGACTTTGAGCTGAGATAGGAAGACTGGTAGCTGATTTTGCATCCAGGTTTATTTTAGTCAAAAACAATTATAATGATTTCTTTGTCATGGTAGAAGACCATAATTCAAAAGTAAGCATTTGTTAAACAAAGTGAGAAATATTGTGATATTATGTATGTTATCTAGTTCATTTAATACTTAAATTCCTTGCCAATGGAATAGGATAATAAAAATATTGTCACTGGGATTCAAATAATTTATAAACACATTTGCCTAGAACAAAATAAATGTTCAAGCAAAAAAGGGAGTTATTATTAGCTTAGGTAAGAAATATTTTTAAAGTACTAAACAGTATAGTTTGCTAATTGCATTTCTTTGCTATTTATGAAACAAATAACTAGGGTATTAAATCTTACAAGATTCAGTCATGCATCCATATATGTACATCACCAGTCTTAAACCTTTTAGCATGTATAATAGAAGAATCCAGCTCTTTCCAATATAATGTATAAGGTTATTATTAGATTGAGAGAATGATTTAATTGTAAATGAATTAGAAAATTCTTTTGGGGACTAGAAAATGCATTCTAAATTAAGTTCAAGAAGTAGCTATTCAGTATCTGTTATGTCTGAGGTACTATTGAAGGCCTGACATTGTAAAATGAATAAGACATTACAATTTAATGTGGGAGCTGAAGAAACTGAAAATTCCATTGGATACTTTTTTTGGAGAAGGAAACATTGTCCTTCATTGAGTGTGGAATTGTAGTTCCTTGGATAGAGATTTTCTCAGAAAATGGAGTGAATCTCTCTCTCTCTCTCTCTCTCTCTCTCTCTGTCTCTCTCTTTTAGTGCATAGATAGGTATCACTGGGAGGCATAGGAGAAAAGAAGTTACAATATGTTTTATGAACAGGGTAAAAGAAACATAATGATTCCATATAATTGGTATTTTTAGGAAATGAAAAAATGACTTAGAGTCAAGTTTTTAAGAAAAAATAACTCAGCCTCTTATGAAAGAGCCTGTATGTTTTTCTCACAACAGTGGCTTTTTAAGAGATTTGCATGAAACGAATTTCCTGTTTCCTCACAGATGTAGTTACATTTACAGGAAATTAAAGGTACCTGTACAAATTCAAATATTGGTGTCTTATGAATTATAGATAGAATAGCATGTTATCAATTAGTTCTGGATACTGAAGATTTTACCTAATGTTATGAAGCAAATTATGTGAAAGCTATAGGAAATCTAAATGATAAATCCTAAAAAGTCAACATAGTTGTGCACTTGAAGAACTCTTTATCCAAACACTGAAATGTATGTGGATATCACAAGAGTCAGAATTATACAAGATTCACCACACTTATTGTACATATGCAGTACTAGTTGCCAGAGAACTCCTCAAACAGAGGTTCTGATATCTCACACCATTGTGGCTTCGTGGAAGCAGACACTAGCCATGACGATGCTGTTGTGTTGGGGGGATAGTGAAGTTCAACAAATATGTATTACAACTGGCTTATATGCAAGCATCAAATTAGTTCAATAACCACAATTGTGAATTACATGGCTAGATTAAGAAACATGTAAAAGCTTTTCCTTTGTCGTGTCTATTGGTTTTGAAAAGTAAGAAATGAGAGAGATAGAGAAAGAGAGAGAGGGAGAGAGAGAGAGAGAGAGAGAGAGAGAGAGAGAGAGAGAGAGAGAGAAGTCTTAGTAGTATATACTTCATCATTGAGGTTTCATGCAGAACAGCATAGAGTATCATTTGACTCAGGCTAGGGGTGTTACTCTTGATATAAAAGACCAAGTGAGTTTTGAGTGGTTTTTACACTACTGAGAAGTTTATGGAGGCAAATAAGCTAGAGAAAGAACACTATAACCAAAGATTGGAGTCTATAAAAAGATAAGGCCCTTCTGAGATTCCAGGACACATTAGGTAAGGAGTAGACAGTTCAGTATGTCAATGTAGCCATAGCATTGGATTGGACAAATTCTGTGTGCCATAGAAATAAAAGTAAACAAACATGTGCTTTCAATTGCATCCTTTAAATATTTTGAACAATGGAATGATACAGGGCTGGGGGTATAGCACAGTAGCAATGTGCATTCCTGGCAAATGCAAGGTCCTGAGTTCGATTCCCAGTATCATAAAAAAGAAAGTAGAATGATACAGTCAGGACTATATATTAACAAAAAAATTTAGTAAGAGAGCAAAACAAATTTGAGGGATACACTGATTTTAGGATCTATGGGATTGCATAGCTGACCCAAGACAAAAATTAAAAGGTTATTCCCAACATTTGTGTAATTTATAGATAGAAATTGATGGTACTGATTTTTATACTTTCTTTTAAAGTAAGAATACACATGTTATTTCTAAATATTTCCTCATTTTAGTTGTACTTCTTACTCTGTTCTAGTGGAAAAATTCATCTTTTAAAGAAAAGAATTTTCCTCAGCTTAAGAAATTCTCATTTTTACTTGAGAAAAGTGGCACATTATCCTTTCTTGTCTTATGCACATCTAAGTTCAAAAAAGTAAAGGTAACGTGTGGTTCAAACATCATCATCATTAAGTGCCATGAATTATCACAGTAAGTTTGTGAAGGGGGTATAATTTTATTGATAAAAATAGAATGAAATCTTGTGAGAACATGAAACAGAGTTAAGTGGGATTTATACCTATACATTTAATGTGAGCTGCCTTTTTAGAAGGCTTCTGAAAATTTAGGTAGAAATCTCAGTATTTAATCTCGATTTCCTCTATTTGACCTTAAAGATAAGAGGATAACATATAACATTCAGCATTGTGTGAGTTACCTTGGAGTTTTCTTATTCGGGTAAAGTTAAGTCTTTTATAGTTAACTCTTCATTACCCATGCTAACATACAATAAAAGCTAGTAACCAAAAGGACGGATGTGCATACATCCACATGCACATGCTTGTATGCTTTAGCACGTAAGCCAGTTTTCCCTGTGTGCAGTGTACTGCTGACAAATGGCTGCTGTACATTATATGAACCTTTGAATTAACCCCTCTTGTCAGTAATTTAGTTGGTTCTGCCGAAGTAGTTTTCTGAATATACCATTGTGGATAATAATGCAAGCAGGAAATATATTTTCAAATTGAAAAGTGCTTTTATTTTGAAATGAATTAAACATTTAACTAGCGTATCAAATTCATTATGACTATATGCCTTAACTCATACCCGTTTTTGTGGTAATCCATTGATAGCTATTTTTAAACATGCAACACATGGCTGGTAGCTATAGTTGACATAGTGTAAAATAGCTGTCCTGAGTTCCTCCTGTCTATCTGGAATTTCATAATTTTCAGTCAGCATAACCCCAAGGCCCCCATTCCAAGCATTTGCTTATGATTATTGCACTTTTGACTTCTGCAATTTCAATTTTTAAAATTCCACATATGAGCAGAATCACAGAGCATTTTTTATGTTTGCCTTATTTTTCTTAATGCCACGCTTTCCAATTCCATTTTGTTGTCTCATATACAAGACTTTCCTCATGCTTACATATATGTACTTTTTCTTCATTCCTCATCTACATGTTCCCATATCCCGGCTACTGTGATTTACAAAGACCAAGTGGTGCAGCTATTTCTTCTGCACACTGACTTCCTGTCCCTCAGATTCATACCAGTGGATTATGTGGATTTTGTGGAAGTTTTATTTGTAACTTTGGGGAGAAACTCCATATTTTCCATAATGGTTGCACAAATTTTATTTATTTATTTATTTTTTATTTTTTGGTTTTTCTCGGGTACCGGGAACCGAACTCAAGACCTTGCGCTTGCCAGGCAGGCGCTTTTCCACAGAGCTAAATCCCCAGCCCCTGGTTGCACAAATTTACTGAAAATAATTTTATTCTGAAAATACTCACTTGTAAAGAATGAAAATGTCATCGTAGAAAATAAAAATTTAGGAATATATACTATTACAAAACTTCCAAAGTATGCCTGAAAAAATTTCTTCCACTTCCAGGTAAATAATGTAGACAGCCTACCCTCTCAGACCTTTAATATAAAATAATTTTCTGAGAAATAAACGGGTCACAATATGAGTACAGACTGTCAGAAAATGTGTGGCTACTTCAACAAGACAATGACTTCAAGAAAATCTTTACAAAATTAATGGCAACATCTTTTATTATTCAGTGTCTCAAAAGTGCTATCGTTATCTGTTTTTATACATTTTTCATTTATTCTCTACTTCCATGACTCTTCCTCTGGTCTCTGTCTGTCTGTTTTAAGTCTGCATGGTTTTAGATTATTTCCTTTAGCTTCCTTAGATTATTTACTTTCATAAAACCAATCAAAAAATTTGTAACATAATAGTTATGTAGTATGAATTCAACCTGCAATATCCATAACTGAATACTTGAGCTTTATTTATTTACTACTTCTGTCCCACTTACTGGGAAATAGTGAAGTATTGCAGGGGACACCATTTGCATTACCTATAGAAATACTGCTTTTACTACATGCAGTGGCTTAAAGTAATGCAGTGGTTTTAGTCAACATTCTAAAACCACGTTAAACTAAAAACCCTATAAAATATATTAAAGAAAACTGTCAACCATAATTAATATGCTGTATATATATAATTTTTTAAAATTTTAGAATCATTTTTTTGTCCAGAAAAAATGTTATTCAGAAATGTCATTGGAATATTGAAGTAATCTTCACTTAGATCAGATAGGGCTCATTCAGAATGGAATATCCATAGACATAACCTTCATTTCAAAATATAGAATGATGAATATTTTTTCTCTTTTATGGCTGTCGTATTTTTTCTTGCCTTATTGGAGAACAACAATGTGATTGTGAAAGAAAAAGATAAGTGTGAAACTCTTGTTAACATTTTAGTTGAGGAGATGTGGAATATGTTACACACTATTATCTATAGTTTTGTGAATGAAAGATAATAATTTAATTTAAAGGATATTCAGCTTTTGTGTTTGTCAGCTTATAATGTCATACTACCATTTATTTTTCGAAAAATAAATGCTCACCATTCATTGGTTGTATTCAACATGTATCTTTGAAGTATTTTTTTATTTTAAAGAGAAAATAACAAAAATAAAATAACAACAGAGACAAAAACAAAACTACACCAAAAGTATAAAAATGATACACAATTTCAAAACAAGATGATAGGAAATCAATAATTGTTTTGTATTACTCATTGTTATCTTTTAAGTAGTTGCTCAGAATACCAGATATAGATATGCAAGATTGATCAAACAATTAAACATTAACTTTCAATAAAACAATAGAAATTAGTAGTACAATTATCTTAACTATCTTATGTTTATATACATATATAATGTATGTATGTGTATGTGTATATATATATATATACATATATACATATATACATAATTTCTCCAAGAATGAAGAATTACTTTAATTTGAAGTTTAGGCATTTAACAGTGGTCATAGAAGGCTCTTAAGTGTACAGCAGAGTATCACCGACCAAGCACACTCATATATTAGTTTCTAGAAGAGTAAATTTATTTTGTTTAAATGTTATCAGCAAATTATCAACCCAAGAAAGTAGTTGCACATATAACTTGCATAGACAATACATGTATGCCAATTTCAATATATTTTTCCAACAATTTGAAGGATTTCCATGAGTTCTGGACCATCTAGGGCTATGTGCTCAAGGTGAGACTGACTCCTTAAAGCACAACAATAAATTTGTTTCTTATTCAGATTATATTGTTTAAACTTAACACATGGTTTATAATATGAATTTGAAAGCATGTGTATCTTTTTTATAAGAAATATCCAGTTTAAAAAAAAGTGGCAAGTGAAAAAGTGTTCTTGAAAAATTGGAGCTAAGGATGGAAACCTTGTGTACTTGGTAGTAATTTATTCTAAGGAGAAGATCCACATTCAGTTTAAACATTACAGATGGTGTGGGTCAATTGGACACTAAAGTCATTAAAATGTCTACAAATGTATATGTTTCTAAGTACACCGAGAAATTTACATGCAAAAAAAATCACTGAATTATGCTAAAACTAATGAAGATGTACTTGGGAAATTCCATATCTAAATTTATAGTCCAAGTGTAGACAACAAATGGGCCATTAGTGTTCTCGCCTAGTTTCTTCTGTTACCCAACGAATCAAAGTCCTAAGGAAACAGGACAGATGTGGAAACGTATAACTATCATTTCTGATGGCAACTTGATCAGATTAACAAAGGGTGAGTGGATTGGTACAGCACTGCTCTGGGTGTGTCTGCATGGGTTGTGGAGGCATGACTTCAGGAGCAATGTGGTCCTTGAATTCTTTCTTGTCTGGCCTTGCAATGCCCTTTCACCACAATGTTTCTGTTTTGGAGCCTGCTAAGCGTGAACTAAATCCCCTGAACATGTGAACCAAATCAAACTTCCCCTTTAAGGAGGATGTAAAAGTAAAGCTGACTAATATAAAGATCTTGAAAGCCATTAAGAAATAGAGGCAAATCAGAATGCAGTGCTTTCAGAAAAAGCAAAGTTGCATTAATCCAAATAAGAAAAAATCCTAACACTTGAAGGATAAAGGAAATGAAAAAGAATGATTAAAACGACAGCATTAATGCCTTTCCTTAGGAATAGCTAGCATAATATTTTCCCATTCTATAAGTTTTCTCTACCCTCTGTTCCTTGATTCTTTTGCTGTACAGAAGCTTTTTAAATTTGATATGATCTTGGAAGCAGCTTAATAGATAATGTATAAAGAAAATGTGGTAATTCTACACAGTGGAGTTCTACTTTGCAACAAAGAAGTACAAACTTGAGTCATTTGTAGAAAAATGGATGCAGTTCGAGACCATAATGTTAAAGGGAATAAATTAAATACAAACTTAAATATCACATGTACTTCTTATGTAAGAAACTCAGAATGTAAATAAACGGTAAAGTAAGAGAATGATAATAGGAAGTAGTGAGGCACATCTTTCACAAATGGAAAAAGGATCAAAAGATGGAGAGAGGGTGGATAGAGGGGAAGGGAAAGGGCGGAAAAAGGAAAGAATACCAGTTGTGTACATGTATCAATTCTGCACAGGAATGCAACCATTATGTACTAAAACATGTACCAATAAAAACATAACAAAAAAGTAGTGTTGACAATTTTGGTGACCACTAGCTTCTAAATTTAGAACCAGACAGTACATAGCTTACTTCAGTGAGTTATAAGAAATATAGAAAGAAATAGATTTATGGTAATGGATTTCAAGTGGGAACAGCTTTCCCCAACAGTATTTGGCAATATCTGGAGACATTTTGGTCATCATAACTAGAAAATCATGAGACTGCTATCTTGCATAGAGACCGTAGATGCTGGGAAACATCCCCAATCCACAATACTTGTCCTTCTTTCCAACTGCACAATGAGGAATTGTCATCCCATGATGTCATTAGGAAGTTAAGAAACACTGATTTTGGGGGGAAAGAAGTTTTCAACGCATAGCATGCAAAATGTGGTCACATCCTAAATACCTGAACTGTGAATACGTTACTTTAAATGTCAATGGAGACTTTGAAGATGTGGTTAAATTACAAATTGTAAGAAAAGAGCACTATATTTTGAATTATCTTGGAGAAACCAATGTAATCACAAGGTTTCATTATTTTTCAGTGTCTATCTTCTGTTAATACATGTTGGCATCACATAATGATTACATTCCTTATGGAGAATTGGATAGGGGAAAACAGGTGGGATAGGTGCAGACAACAACAGGATACAACAACGGTATAACAATAGAAGCAAACTGAGTGTGAGAAAGTGCATGGAAGATTTAAAAGTGTTATGCTGCTGGCTTTGACAGTGAAGGAAGGAGAGAAAAAACAAGGGGCTAACGTGGCATCCAAAAGTAGAAAAATTCAAGAAAATTGATTTTCCTCTAGGAACTTCTACAAGAACACAGACCTAGTGACACTTGGAATTTTAAATTAGTAAAGCCCTGTGCAAACTTCTGGCCTTCAGAATTGTTAAGTTATATTACAGTGTTTTAATTCAATGATAATGTTAAAACAGCAACAGAAAATCAACTAATGTTGAGTTTGAGTTAGACACCAAGTAGAAATAGGGAAACTCAGAGAGATAAATATTATGGCAAGATAAGAGTTAAGAATTACAAATAGGAGGAAATAGCAAATAGTTAGTGTGCCTCAATATAGAGCAAGGATTGACAGGATTTCTTGTACTTAAGAAGAAATCATTATTCACCTAATTCATGTGATTTCAGGGACACACTACAGCTAGAACATGAAATAGTGGATCAAGAAGTAAAAAGAAAATTAGAACTGGAGACCAAGGCCTTTTCATCTTAAGAAATAAAAAAAATACCAATTTTTGGCAGAAGGCATCATGGGGACTGAATACTTTTATGTCTGTGTTTATATGCTGTGTACTTTTAAGAGAACCATGTACATGTGGAGGATGAAGGGCAAAATGATTGAAAATATGAAAAAAAATAAGAAAGTCCCCTGAAGTGTGAGTTACATTAAATATAATCAGTGTCTAAACTAGAATGGGAAGAAAAGATGGACGAATGAGAATGAATTGAAAGCATTTATAAATGGGCAAGGAATAGAAAGTTCTGGAAGTTTCTGACTGGTGGTTGCCTCTTTTGTCTTATGATCTTGGAGGCAGGTGCTCATGGGTAAAGTCATGTTTTGATGAAGGAAGTGGAAAGGAGTGATACAACTGAAAGACAAGATTCAAATTAGAATATCTGAAAATAAGCCTGTCACATAGAAATGCACTGGTGTTTCAGAGAACAAGCTTTGTTAAAGTCTACTCTCACAGTCTTTGTGATGAGAGTAGCCTGTGGTCACAACCTTTGGGGCGAGCTATAAGACATTGTCATCTGTTCACAAAAGAGCTTCAGGTAAACCAGTGTCTTCAGGAAGAGGTACAAATTCAGGTACAAGAAAGAAATAGAGGTTATAATTTTAAAGATTGATGATAATAGAAAAATATTCTTTGTAAGTATGAAGGGGAATAATCACAAAATAGTGGGAAGGGAAGGAAAGATTCTTCACACAAAGAACCAGATTTAGTTATGTGAGAATATGCTTTGTAAGTCTGTGTTAAACTTTTTATAAAATTTTATGTATACAGAATAATTCAATGTTTTCCTTGGCTTAGGATTTATGGTCTATGTGCATTTAAATGTTTAAGTGAAAATGATTTTATATCCCTTTATTGATGACATAGTCACCTCTAAAAGGAAATGGCTCAAGGTTAGTTATAGAATATTGAATCACCCTTTCATTAAACCTGCAACAATTAGAATTAATAGAATTTTCTGAACGGAATAAAGGTTAGGCCAAGGTTTTGCTGACTGGACAGCAACATTATTGCCTTGGATGAGATATAAAAATGACCTTAAGTAATTCTCCTGATAATTATGTCCTGGTACATAGGCTTTCAAATTACCTTGTAGAAATTCTTACCTAGGTAATATGATGATATCTTAAACCAGCAAATGATTATTATTTCTGTATCTTAATCACCAAAAAGGAGATTATGGCTAATATAAAACTAGAGTTTGCACTGTACTTAGATATTTCTGATGCAGCTCATTAAAATGAAGAGCAATGTCTGTGTAATTAATTTCACAAGTTACCTAGCAACATTCACGATTTCAATGGCATATTTTACAAAGACTTTAATTTATAATTCTCTTCATTTATTTTTTATTTTCTGTACCTGTCTAATGATTAGCTTTCATTCATCATTTCAGGCTCTAGCTAGAATCAATATTAAAATATTTTGGGAAGAGAAATAAACCAGACTTCCAAACAGAAAAGAAATCAAATCTAAAGCTATAACAAATATACTGTAAGTTATTATCACTAAATTATGAATAAAATCATATCATAATTTCAATTGTAAATCAACATGCAATTTAACTGCAGTTCAACATTTCAGAAATCTAGTGGTATGTATTGATGAGTAACTAAACATTGGCAACTATATGAACCTCATGTTAATAAAGCTCTAATGTTTATTTGATTTAGCCAAAAAATATTTTGTAAACACTACATGTTAAAATAATATAAAGTCGAAAATAGAAGTCACCAATAACGTCCTACATATTCTTGACATTTTACCCTGTATCTCAGACATCTTTGTAGGAATAAAGTCATCCACATCATCATGGTCATCAGCATAGCTCACTTTTTATATGGTATTACTGCTTGTTTGCTCCTGTTATAAGCACTTTTCACATTGTAACTCATGAAATGTTTATGAGAGACATAGAATTACCTATAACCCCAGTTATATAGATGAATTAATTGAACATCCATTCATGGGTAGAGTTACCATTTATAATCGTGAGACTGCTTAAGTGATGCATTACATTTATTGATTTTCATGCATTGTAGCTTCATTGCATTCCTGGGATGAAGCCCACTTGATCATGGTGAATGATCATCAGATTTGTTGCATTTCATTTGCGAGTATCTTTCTGAAAATTTTTTCTACTGTGTTATCATTTCCTTCTGGAAACTGTCATATTTTTCCTTGATCCAGTGATTATTCAAAAATGTGTTAATTTTCATGCATTTCCATAATTTCTGTGATTTCTTTTGCCATTGATTTCCAGGTTTACCCTACTATGATTTGATAATATGCCTAGGATAATTTTCATTCTTTTTCATTTATTTAGGCATGCTTTATTGGCTCATATGTGGTCTACTTTTGAGAAAGTTGCATGTGTTACTGAGAAGAATGTGTTTTTTCTTGTTGTAGAAAACACTCTGTAGATATCTATCACGTCCATTTGTTCAAAGATTGAGTTTAATTCTGACATTTCTTTGTTGATTTTTGTCTAGTTGATCTGCCTCTGAAAGTGGGGTACTGAGGTCTCCCATTATAATGGTGTTGCTGTTTATGTGATCTTTTATGAAAAGATTGTGGATACCTTGATTTGCTTCTTCAAACATTAACCCAGTGCTTTCTATGTGTCTGGCATTAAAAACAAAGCAATAGAAAAGACAAATAACTACCTGAATTGAGATTAAGTTTGAAACAGGAGGAAGCCTCCAAATTTTTTAATCTTGATTTTCTTTACCATGCATAGAATAGTTCATGAGGATAAAATTAGAATACATGTATGATTCTTCTGCTCTCCATGAATTTATCTTAAATAAAGGAGGCAGACACATATATGACAAACATATATACACAGGCATGTCTATATGTGTGCATTTGTACAAGTACTAGCTTGAGGATGCTAATATTTGATTCTAGGGAGGTGAGAAAACTTCAGATGAGATAAGGAGACTAGAATTGATATATGAACTGATACCTAAAATATAAAAACTACAAACCAATTCATGTATTGAGTAAGGAGAATTTAAGGCAGAGAAGCTTGTGTACATTCTGGCAAACTGTACATACGGTGTTCCAAGAAGTTCTGGAACTTCCCTCACACAGGGAACATTATTCAGTCCTTATTTCTGTGATTGGCTTTGCCTAATCACACAAGACTTGACAAAACTCAGGAAGTTTCATCCACCATTGTTGTGAATATAGTGTTTTTACTACATCATATATTCAGATTCTTTTTTTTAAATATTAACTTTGATTTTTTCACAGGTATGTCCCATACATTGCAGTATATCTAGTAATACAATCTAAATGGCCATCAGCAGGTGAGGGAATAAGTAAACTGTGGGATGTACTTTAGCATAACACCGGTTTCTTGTAACTGTGAGGATGAGCGATCAAGAATAGGCTTGAGCTAGCATCAGTATGGTAGTATTGCAGTCCTCCGCTGTAGTCACCTCTGAATTATAGGGGGAACAGTGGAAATATATTTCTAGTTTCTCATTTTCACATAGCTTTAGGTGCTTAATCTTCCAGTGAAGGAACAGTTGCATGAATTTGTTATGCAGAAGAAAAGCAAAAGTTCTCATTCTGCAGGGTCAGGTTCTTTACTCTAAATTGCTGTTCTTTTATTTTCAAGGAATAAAACTATTATAAAATTTTAAATATTTAATATTTTTTTTTAAATTTCAGGAGGAAATCATAAGCAACAGATATAATTTTAAACTATGCAATCAAATGTGTCAACTGAAATTTGTCTGGACAGTCTTTAGTGTATGCTGTGAGGCTGGCGTTTTTAGAAGTATAGGTAAGATGTCAATGAGATTCACCGTCAAGAATTCCTGCTTTTATGAAGAGTGTGATTCCTTGGACTAGTTAAATTTGTTAGATGTGGCTGAAGAACACTTTACATGATAAGAGTAATAGAAAATGAGGAAAAGAGGCAAAGGACAGAAGAAGAGACAGAAGTGAGAGGGGAAAGGAAGAAGTAAACAATGCAACTTGTCAAAAGGTAGTTATTAGCATTTGACATATGCAAAAATTGAGTCATGATTTGTCAAAATATACTCTAAAATTAACAGAGAAAAAAATCAACCTTGATGAAAACCAATGTAGAAAATTTAAAATGCAAGTGTAGAAAAACATAAATAGCTTCATTTATGAAAAATTAATCTTATTATCTTCTTTGACTCATCCTGTAATGATTAATTTTTACAAAATCTATCAACATTGATATAATGACAGATGCTTTTCACTTTTTCAAATGTCCTTAAATGTTCTTGAATTTAAAATTATAAAAATAACAGCGTGAGGTCAACCCATCTATTTTCTTAGTATATATTCTTCAGCATTATTTTTCTTACCACGCCACTTCTCATGCAGCCCATGAGACTGGTTATTCAGCGATTCCATCTTAGTTTATTTTGGAAGTCCTCTGTGACATTTGAGCTTCCCAGTTTAGTATATTTTTACACTATTGTACTTGCTCTTGTGTCTGTGTACTTAGAGTTAGAAAAAATATTTTAAATATTCAAATAAATACACTTTCACAGCAAGTAAAATGTAAACATTAAACTATTCCAACAAAAACATTTTTTTAAATGTTGCTTAACTGCTTAACTTTCTGACCTTTAAGTCAAAATCTAGCTTGACTTGAAGCCAATATACAAAACATTTTGTAAATTCAAAAGCATTGAAGAAATGCTGTTGTATTTATTCTTTTACAATTAATAGGAAGTTTTTATTCTACAAAATTTTAATGCACGTGGAAAGATGTAAAGGGGAATCTGATCCTGTTTTCCTTTTATATCACTGTGGCGTAAATGTCCAGTATATGAAATAGTATATGGATATTTAATGGTCTTTTTCTTTACCACTTTAAAAAAGAGTACTAATTAGAAAAAGGAAACCTTTACAATTTTAGAGAAAGTAAATATTAAGAATTCTCTAAAGTCAGTAATCAAAATTGTTTGCTGAATGTTAGCACAGTACAGAAGAAAATAGCAAAATATACAAACAAGCTTCAAGCATTTTGGTACAATATTCAGTTGTAGAAATTAGTAGTTCTGAAATGCTGCAGTCCTTATGCGATCACAACAGGAATTCATGAACCAAATTCAAGTAGATCAGTGCCTTAAGCTTTGGGATCTATTTATTTAGTTAATTTCTTCAAGGAAAATATGGCACATAGCTAAAGAAAGTGTTTCCCACAATTTTGTGCTTTGAGGAAACAAAAATCCTGCTTAATACTTCAAATATCATTTCTAATAACTGCCTTTCATCTGAGAAATAGAAATTAGCTTCTGTGACAATGTTCTGATGAACTTTATATCTCAGTGCTAATTGAAAGTCTGAGTGGCTTTTCCAGTTAATTTTAGTTTTTTTTCTAGGTCAAAATACTCTAATTCCATGTTATCAAACTGAGATCTAAAGATCATTTTTCTTTTACTTTCAAACACTTATGCTTTCCAATATTATCAAAATAAAGGTTGTTTTTTTAAAATTCTAGTGCTTGTAGGAAAAAAACTGCATAAATTCTAAAATCCTAAGCAAACGTTTAGAAACATATGGTAATTGAAAAGTCATAATCTGGCACTAGAATAACTGCCTGTTTATACAGGAGGATTTTGTGATTTGAATACTGCTTGTCATCTAATCTGGCAGGAAGTTGTGATATCAGATATGTGCTTTATTTAGAAAAGACACAGCCTGTTGTCATTGAAATTTATTCAACATATATTGAACCACAAACTGAGCTCTACTTTAAATACATATTTCTGATGCACCATCTACTTGAGATTATCAAAATTACCATTTCATATTAACCATTTTACAAAACTACTATACTGTTTTATGCAGTTGCTACTGCATCTATTTGAGAAAATACATTTATATTTAATGAGTTTTAGATGCAGTCTTCACGTCAATAAGTTACATTACTCTTTGGGCAAGTGTATAAATCATCATTTATAAATCAATTCACATTTTAATATGCCAGATGGTAGCTATTGAACGGAATACTGTGATAAATCAATTTGTAAATTAAATGATCATCATCTAATTTATCCTTGTGTATCCATATAGAGAAATGTTTGCTTATCTGAGTTTATGGCACACCAGGCTCTAGAACTTATGGAGACTCACTTGAAACATTTGAAAGCCTAAAATGCTGTTAAACAAGTTAATAGTAATTGTGAAGCAATTGCCATTACACTTTTTAAAAGTATCACACGTTGAATACAAAAGCATATATGGATAACCCATCCTTCATTGGGTATCTCCTAGGATGACATAGCTACATGACTATGTCCTATCCACAGGCTAAAATTTACTAATAATATATATATTTACAAGGTCCAGGGAATAATTATTTGTCTTTATTCCTCTTTAATGATATGTAATACCTTTGCTTCCTTATTCACAACAAGCTGTATCTTATTGTTCAAAACATTGATTTGATTGATTAAGCAATGCTCTCTTTTTGTATATATTCTATCTGTATGTATACTGCACTCAATTGTAGTAAAAATACATTATGTACCAGAGATAAAGTGCTGAAGGATTTCCTGTTACACAATGTACCAGAGAACACTGATTACAGAATAGTGATTGAGAACGTTTTTATGAAAAACAAGATGATAGGACATCAACAGTGGTTGTTATATTGTATATTATTGTCAAAGTAGTCATTCAGATTACCAGATATAAGCATGTAAAATTCGTTAAAAAAATTAGGCATTAACTGTTCCTTTCAATAAACCAATATAAATTAGTAAGATCATTATCTTAGCTATCTTGTATATGTATATATTTCCTCTTCCTTCTTTCTTTTCTCCTTTCCCTCATCCCAGTTTTTTTCTTTTTAGCAGTTTCTTTCCCTTTCACATTATCTATTGTACATTTCAGATTCTAGTTACTTTTTCAATTTCTTACACTAGGGAGACAGCATGATGTTTGCACATGCGAGTCTGATTAATTTCACTTATGAGTATGGTCTCTGGTTGTACGCTTGCACCTATAAAAGCTTTGAGTTTATCTTTATTTTGTAGGGCCTGTGCATTTAGCATGGTTTCTATGTCTTGATCATTATCCACTAAAACTAACTTTGATATTTATAAAACACAAACACACAAATTTAAATATTACATGGGTTCTTCTATATGAGAAACCCAAAATATAAAAAAGCAGAGTGGAGATGACAGGAAATAAGAATACAGATGTTCTGCCTAGAAGAGGAGATTCAGGAGCTAGAGGAAGGGGGAGAGGGAAGAAAGGAAACAGATGAAAAATGGAATTAAGATGTGTTATGTGCAGATACTAACTCCCCGTGAGGAATGTAATCATCATGTACTACAAACAAGTATTAACAAAAAATAAAAATTAAAGAAAAAGAAAATATAAAAATTTAATTAAAAGACTTTTGAATAGATTTAACATATTTCTGAACAATTGTATGGAAGTCCTCACATAAATAATGAGCAAACATTTGATCTTCTGCCAGAAAAATATTTAATGTTTTCTCAGTTATGCATGCTGGAATGTGCTTTTATAAAAAAACATATGTAAGCAAGATTATGTGGATCAAAACAAATTTTAGACTTCATTATAACTGCATAAGAGAATATTGCTCTTCTCTTTCAATACAGGTTTGATTAATGTGACTTCTCCGTCCAATGAGACACAGTCAGCATGAAAGCAGAGATTTAAAGTGTTGATGGAATAGGGCTCGTTCTCTCATGGAATGTACAGTCTAAATAGGATTATGTGAACAGATTAAGCCATTCTGATAGGAAATCCTTTTAGAAAAGAACTGAGCTAGTGTGGCTGAAAGCAGGCCAACTTCTAGGTGTGAGTGAACTCCTTGTAGACTAAAACAGCGTACGCTCAAAGAACCATCTGACATCCACAGTACTGCAGAACATAATGTCAATAACAATGAAATTAAATCAGTAGCTAAGCTCACACTGCAGGTATTTATTCTGAGTCTTTTAAGTCTTGCAATACAGGGCTCAATTGCAACTCAGTTGAGTTCTAAGGGATGCCAGAGAAAGGCAGAGTTTAAAACAACAAAAACATCACTTTCCAAAAGTTTGCAAAACATGCCATTGGTAAAAGGACCCAAAAGTCTACTAGTCCTCACAGTCCAGTAGTTGCAAATCAGGAAGAGGCAGTGATTTTCCTGGATATTATGGTTCCTGTGGTTTGGCCCTGTAAATCCTCCTTAGTTCAGAAAGCATATGTCCCTCCTCTCTCAATTGCTCCCAGGTTTACCTTGGGGGTTTGACCAAAGTGTGACCACTTCGTGATCTCAGTTAACAATGATAGAGTCTATCAGTTTAAAAGCACTAGATTTTGGGTTGTTGCTACATAGCCAGTGTTAATAAATGCTTGCTGCCAATATTTCCCAATATAAATACTTATATATTCTTCCATTTAGTTTTTCAATTTATAAAAGAGAAGTTAAAGTTATCTTAGAAGGGCTGGGATTTAGCTCAGTGGCAAAAGCACCTGCCTGGCAAGTGCAAGGTCATGAGTTCGGTTCCCGGTACCGGAGAAAAACCAAAAAAAAAAAAATAAATAAAAAAAAAATAAAGTTATCTTAGAAGGTTGTAAATAATTTAAACTTGCAATGTCGATTAAGTAATTATTACTATCCCTGGTACATAATAAATCTAGTAAATATTCTGTTACCTTTACTTTTAAAAATATTGCACGTGGTACTTAGGCTGTGTTGTGAACTTGGTCAGTTAGGGAGCTGCCCAGGGCATTAGTAAAGTGCACTTGTGAGTGTGTCTGGATGGGTTGGGGGAATGTGAGCTTGGGGTCCATATTAGGTCCCTCATCCCTCTTCCTTGGCATTGTTCTTTTCTACTTTCTGGCCTTTATGAACAAAGTATCTATGCTCTGTCATATATTTCCACTCTGATGTTTCTTTCATGCAGTCAGCTAACCATGGACTGTATCCCCTGAAACCATGACCCAATGTAAGCCTTTCCTTCTTTAATATGTGGGTTTCAGGTATTGTGATTTAGGAACAGAAAAACTGACTAATACATTATCTAATGAATTACATGTATTTTGAAATAAAAAAGAGAAACAAGATAGTGAATTGAATTTTAAATTTTTATGATAATTTTTCTTTCATATATTTATTATCAGAAACTGTATTCTGGGAATTATTTTGGAATGCTTCAATATACATGGAAAGTAATGTGAAACTTCTTAGAGAGCTCTCACAAATATAAGGCATATAAAATAAATACTATGTTGCTACTACATGGTAAATATATTATGGTATTACTATACCATTAATGTAACAGATATATAAAATAGATGCATTGTAATTTTTCTTTATCTTTTTATTTCTTTTTAACTGTTCTAGATATATGTGTGTGGAAAAATTTACTTATTTGGTCCTTTAAATTATAAAAAGAACCTAATCAGTTATTTCATTAACTGATCCCAAATAAGCAAAATAAAATTTCTTCCATCAGAAATAGAAATTGACAAACTAAAATAATTCTAACTATAGCTAGAAAAAAATTGGTGGGAGAACATTTCGTGCTCATAACTATGTAGGGAAATCCTAAAAGGGAGAAAATCTATATTTGAATATGTAAAATCATAAGAAAGATAACTTTTTTCAAAATTTGAGGTGTAAAGTGAAATTTCAGGCTGGGAAAGTAATCTCAATAAACAAATAAATTAATTAACCAAATATTTGTTATGTGTCTACTATGTGCCAGTTAAAATAGTACTTCAGAAAAACCCACTGAAAAATGAGATAGAGAGAGAGATGGCAGAGTTTATAGTCAAACATTAATTAATTTTATTCATATGTCCATGAATTCCAACTATATTTAATATATTTACTATATATAATTAATATATTTAATGTATATATTTAATATATTTTTGAGTAACAAATACAGTTTCAGCACCAAAGAAAAACGTCATGTCAGTTCCTTTCACCAAAAAAGAGGGAGGGAAAGATCCATATGAAATGACCACAAGAAAGGATAATGAAGAAAAATAGAGGTAAATAGCTAGCAGCAAAATGCTTTGAGAGTTATGGTAGGAGAACAGCTCTATTGTAGAACAGGGAAGGAACAGTGAACATATTTTAGGATGTGTGAAATACAGATGATATTCAAAGACAACATTAATAATGTGAAGGATTTTAGGCATAAAATGGAATATCCATTAGAATGCATTACAATTGATTTCACATAATTGTTGGAAAAGTAAAACATGATTATTATTTTTGAATATTTTCATCGTGTACAGAGTTTTGTCATTTTTAAAGAAAATTTTATTTGGCTTTTGTGAATCTCTTCACTGGGAAATATTAGATTTACTAACATTTTAGCAAATATTAGCTACTATAGTGTTCTGGGATTAAGTGTACTGATGTGCCTTGATTTATGAGGGAGTTATGTATGAATAAATGCATGAAGAGAGAATTCTGGCTCCCTCAGAAAGTGATATCTATACACTGAAAAAGTCCTTCATTTGTTTTTGTTTTGATTGTGGTTGAGTAACAGACTCTGTCTTTCATAATTAAGACTGGTTGGTGGACCAGAGCCAAATCCCCTTCCTACTTATTTCCTAATATGAGAGGATTTGTTTTTGCAAATTAACATTCATAGTTCTGATTGTGTTCTAGGCTAATTTCCTCTATATTATAGTTGTTCCTCAATCTTTAATGGACATCAGAATTGCACAGAGGGTTAGTTAAAGACAGAACACCTGAATCTATCCCAGAGTTTTAGATTCAGTATGTAAGCAGGGGTCCAATAGATGGAGTTTATAACACATTCCTGGGAGATGCCTACTAGTGGTATTTGTCCAGAAACCACACTAGGAAAACAACTGGTCTATTTAGTGAAAAATTTCTTCAGTGTGCTGCAAAGTTTTAAATGTCATATTTTGATTATGAGTAATGATTTTGTTTTCTTTTTTCTTTTGTTTTCTTTTATTAGAATCATTTTAATAAATATTTGTATGCTGTATTAGTCAGCTTTTCCATTGCTGGGACAAAGTAGCCAACACAATTTAAAAGCAGAGAGGTTTCATTTGACTCATGGTTTCAGAGGTATTAGTTCATGGATCCAAAGCAGAAACATCATGGTGGAAGGGAGTCCAGGAGCAAAGCTGACCAATTCATTGTTGTTGGGAAGCAGAGCATGGAAACAGCACCTTAGGGAAAATGAGGAGGGACCAGATATATACCTCAAAGTCCTGCCTCTCTACCCCATCCTGACACACATAAAAGTGTGTTTTACTACTCTACTATGTATTTCTTTATCCATTCAAACTGACAATCATATTAGTTGTCACAGATGCTCTACAACAACGACAACAAAAATACTTGACACAAATGAAAACTAGAATTCAGTTCAGAAGTAGTATCTTCCTAAAATGCTTATATTGATTTGTCTATATAGCACTATAGATAACATAGAGATAAAGTTTGAAATGAAAATCCAATCAGGGATGAATCAACATTGGCATCCATTGTTGAAACATTTTTATAAAATATTGCAAATAAACACCCTTGAGAGTTATCTTTAAATTACTGACACTTATAGAGCAAAGTAATTTTAATTTAACCTATAACTTGGATTCTAAAATTGTCTAAGTTTGTAATTGCCTAAGTTTCTTTCAGCTCTCTATTCTGCAAATCCTAGACTTCTCAAGTAAATGATCAATGTACTTTAATTTGCCATTTTCAACTGCTTATTTTGTAAGTTTAAATATGATGGCATTTACATTTGGACTAGTTTAGGTTAAATCAGTGACAATAAAATCAATGCTATTCTTTGGGAAATCATTTTGAACTTTTTAATAGGGTTTTTGAACTTGTGGATAATCTACCATCTAGGGTTTACCAGTCATCAATAGGTTCAATTGATTGTTGTACACAAATTATATAATGCTCTGACTTTTAGCTGACTTTCATGGATTTATTCTGATTTTGTATGAACTAATTTTGGTGCTCAAAGCTCCTTAAGTAGTATATAAAATGCACTTTAAATTGTTCCATTTGCACACATTTTGGAAGTATTTTTCCCAGGCTACATTGGATTATGTCGCAAGACAAGGAAATTTTATTATTCTTAATTTATAATATTTTTTCTCAATCTTGTATTTGGGCTTTTATAATTTAGAACTTTCATGGAATTATGAATAATTTGAATGAAAATTGTCCTAAAAATCATCTCATACACAAATTCTATTTCAGTCTTGGCTTGGGTATATGTGCTAAAAACAGACACATGCACGAATGGTTACCAGGAGATAAAATAACTAGCTATTGCTTTAGAAGTCAGCTATCACAGATTATGAGCAAAACCACTGACAGATCTTTTATTTATGCTGCCTAATTTTGTGGTCAAAGAATAGGGTTAATAATTCATATTATTCTATCAATTTAACATGCTTCTGTTTAGATGGAAATAGCTTTGCAATGATTATTCTTTCTCTTCTCAAAACAGAATATCCTGTATAACCCTAAAATGTACATGTTTCATTTGTTTCGCTTCAGAGTTATGTATTCATTAGGCAATATTGTCTCCAGCTAATATATTAAATTTTGTTCAAATGTTTGTAGAGTCTAAAATACACAAGAACGGGAAACTTTTAACATAATTTGTTGTTGCTGGTGGTGGTGATCCACCCAGTGGGTCTCTACTTCTGAGCTCCATCTCCATCTTTATTTTTTCATGGTAAGTTCTCAATTTATGAAATATTTCCACTCCAGGAGAACATTAAGTTGGATTAGTTATAAGTTTGACAAAGTGAGTCTTATACACCTTTGACACACTTGTAGACATCCTGGGCTCTGACTGACTACTGTACTACTGTACACTATCATACTGTACATGGAGCACACAGCAGCACCACTGTGACAACGTCCAGCAGACACATGAGCTACTTGCAGGATTTGTTTGCATCTATGAATGTTCGAGATGTGAGATCTGTTTCTGTCTGTATGTTTGCAACTTGAATGTTTGTAAGTCGGAGACTTGGATTTATTAATTTAATTTTGAGACAGAGTTTCATTCAGATGCTCAGCCTGGTCTCACACATGAGATGTTTCTGCCTCAGCCTTTCAGGTAACTGGAGTTACACATATGTAGTACAGCAACTAGGTAGATGCAATAGTTTTTAATATGAATATTTCAAATTCATGAAAGGAAAACAAAGGAAACATTATGTTGATCATTGGAAATTCAATGACCCATAAAAATTGCTACAACATTGCACACATTTAGTTCAATTTAGTGGCTTTTCCTGAGCAGCCTAATTCCTGAGAAATGCCAAGATCTCATATTTTTCCTCAGAAAGTATTCTTTCCCTTTCATGGCTTCTCCTAACTAAATTTCATCTAACGTGATAGCCTCCACTATCTTCTTGACTCACAATCTGTATTTCTTGTCCAGAGTTGTCTCCTGAGCTCCCAATCCAATTTTCAACCTCCAATTTGTCAGCATGATATACTGAAAACACAGCGTGGCTTGGAGTTAACAGAAATGAATTTAAATTTTATCTCTGCAACTGTATCGGTTTGGGGATATTAGCTACATTACCTAACGATTTTAAGCCTCTCTTTCCCACTTGTGGAATGACAATAATAATACATCTCTAGAAAATATATTGTAAAGATTAAAGATCATAATATATGACAGCGATTATCAAGCAGAAATGATTTCAGCGCCCAAGGGAAATTGTCAATGTCTGGAAACATTTTTCTTGTCACAGCTAGAGAAGAGAAGCACCACTGTTATCTAGTACTTAGAGCTTATACATGCTTCTAAACACCTTGTAATACACATAATGACATTCCACCATGCAACGGTCAATTTTATGTGTGAACTTCACTGGGTTACACAGTGTCCAGATATTTGGGCAAGTGTTGCTCTAGATGCTTCTTTAAAGATAGTTTTAGATGAGATTAACATTTGAATCAGTACACTAAATAACATTGATTGCCTCATTTATGTGGGCAGATGTCATTTAATCACTTGAATGCATAAATAGTGATACCTCAGTTGTTGTTTCCAAGTTTGAATTTTCTACTCTTTATAATAGCAAAATTAAAAAAATATCAGCTCTATATTCATAAATTTGCTCGATAGTCCAAACGGAAATCTGACTAGATAAACTTGTATGGGCTAAGAATGAGTCACGCATAGCATCTCAGTGCAGACACAAAGAAGTACAATTTCAGTCTAACCACCTCTGTTTCCCAGACACATACAGTGCTTGTGTCAGTGCATTAAAACATCCGTCATTGTGCTTTTCGTCTTTTGCTCTTTATTTGGGTAAAATATTGTAACTACGTCTCCAAAGAAAGTTAGTAATAACAGCAATAAAGCTAAGGGGAAATCTGTGAGATCTGCAATAGAGTTAAAGAAAGAAATTATTGTGAAATTTGTTAAAGTCCTGGAAAAAGGAATTTATAAGTGTAATTTTTGGACCTCAGAACCAGTTATTTGGTTTTCTATTATTTCTTAGACAAGATGGTAGGAATTCACCAGTGGTTGTTATACTGCATATTGTTTTCTTCATATGAGTTGTTCATATTACCAGATAGAAACATGCAAATTGGTCAAGAAGAAAATAATTAGGCATTAACCACTGCTTGCAATAAACCATTAGACATAAGCAGTACAGTTATCCTAGCTATTCATTATTTCTTATGCTGAAAATGTGTTCAGTTCTCGAACTTTTCAGTATTTGGACACGAATTTGTAGTTAAGTGAGCTTGACAACTGAGGAATCACTGGAACAAATAAACCAATAGACAAAGCAGCAAAATGAAGAATCCTGGCTACTACACACACCAAGAACCATATGGTCTAAAGTGTTAATAGTGCCCAGACTTAGAAATTTTCTTGTTCATAGGCATCTCATGCAGTACTACCTTATAAATGTGTTGTGAAGTGATTTTAAATATTTGTAGTCTTCTGGAAAATCATATTTGGTTAACTGAATTATTAAAAATAAAATTATCCGGTACCCAAAGGTATTTATAAAACTGATGAATCTATACAAACAGCATAAAAATTTTTCAGGTCTCATCAAGTGTTTATGTGGATTTTTGGAAAACATCAATTATAGAATTTTGGCTTCCTAATATTTATTGGAAATTCTATAGTTTTTGTTGTTGTGGTTGGTAGAATATTCGATAATATTATTGATGATATGATAATGGTATGATTATTAAATTGTAAGGCCCCTCGGTTGAGCAAGTATCTGCATATGAAAGTGACATATGTTATAATGCTATTGGAAATCTTCCTTTAACTTCAATTTTTATAAGAAAATGGATATGCAGTGATTATGGAAGTTGTTTTAAGTAAATCAGAAGAATAAAAGTAGGAAAGAAAAGGAAAACAGACAAAGACAGACAGGAAGAAAGAGAAAGAGGGAGAAAAAAGTGAAAACTGAATAAGTAAATATTATCTGTACAAAATACAGTACAGTATTTCCACAATTATCTTACAGCCTTTTCCCTGTGCCTATAGAAGCACTGGTACTTTTATGTTTTGTTTTTGTTTTATCATATTTATGGGATCCAAACAAAAATATATAATATATATTAAAATTTCTTAGATATTTAATAGTACATAAATGTCTTTAGACTACGAAAAATACAAATGAATTTCAATAATGTCTAATATTAGCCATATGTGGTAATTATAAGAATTGAAACAGTTACTTCTTTAAGTGACTACATTGCACTTTTAGCACCCACTCCCTAAACTTAGAATGAAATAGAGCCAGTTGGAGGAAACATGTGATGCCGTAGATTTTAGGTTCCAATGATAAGAGCTGGCATAACTCCTCACCTATTCAGAGCAGGTGTACTTGAGTACATAGGCGTTAGTGGGAGACCCCTTCACACCTTATAAAGCTATCATGAGTACCCAGGTAGCATGGTCCCTGGTTCCAGCCTTCAAATAACTCTCAGCTCCTTTTCCAGTTGTTCTTTCCTGGGCCTTTGCCGTCTGAAGCAGGATGTACTTCACAAATTTCAGTTTTCTCCAGTTGGATCTCTAACTTATCTCTGCTCCTCAACACTAAAAAACTAACAATATGCTGACTGTCTACCGACTAATTTTGCTAATGCTTTAATCATACCACTTCATGTACTTTCTCATCTCAGTCCAATTTCAGACTTTCTTAAAATTAAACTTTCATCAATTCTTCAGTTGATGAGCATTTGGGTTGCTTCTGTGATTTAGCTATTACAAATTGCACCTCTGTAAGCATGGGTGCACATGTATCACTCTGGTATGATACTTTTAGTTCCTCTGGAAAAATACCCAAAAGGGAAATAGCTGGGTTGAATTCAACCTCTAGCCCTATTTTACTGAGGAAATCTCCAGACTGATCTCCACAGTGGCTGCACCAGCCTGCACTCCCACCAACAGTGGAGAAGAGTTCCTTTTTCCCCATAGCTTCTTCCAGTGTAGGTTATTGGTTGATTTCTTGAAGATAGCCATTCTTTCTGGGGTGAGATGGAATCTCAGTGTTGTTTTAATTTGCATTTCTTGAAGGACTGATGATGTTGAACATTTTTTCATGTATTCATTTGCATTTCATTATATAAAAAATGTATATTCATCTCAGATGCCCATGTTTGTGTTGAATCTTTAAATTTGGGGGTGCTGATATTTTTAGTTCTTTATATATTCTAGATAGAAGACCTTTGTCCAAGGAACAGTCGACTAAATTTTTTTCCCAATTTGTGGGTTTTTCTTTTTACTCTGTTAGTGATTTCTTTAGATGTGCAAAAACTTTTTCAGTAAGATGAAATCCCAGTTTTTGATTCTTTGAAGTATTTCCCTTACAGTTTGGCTTTTGTTCATGGACTGTCTGCCTACCCCTATGTCTTTAAGATTTTTACCTACTTTCTCTTCCAGCAGATTTAGTGTTTCTGTTTTAATGTTGACATCTTTGATCAATTTTGACTTGAGTTTGGTACATGGTGATAGACATGGGTCTAGGTTCAGTCTTGGAATATTATTCAGGTATAAAGATAAATTTGACGCTTTCATAGGTAAATGGATGCAACTAGAATCCATGCTAATAAGCAAAATAAATCAGACTCACATGTGTAAATACTGCACTGTCTCCCTAGTGTAAGAACCCGAAAGAATAAATAAAATCTGAAGGGTAAAATAGCTATTGTGAAAGTGAAAGGAACTGCTCAAAAGGAAAGAACAACTGGGATGAGGGAAAAGAGAAAAATAGAGAAGGGAAAAATATATGTATATACCCAGGATAGCTAAGAGAGTTGTACTACTGACTTCTATTGCTTTAATGAAAGAAGCAGTTAATGTTTAATTGTTTCATCAATTTTACATGTCTATATTTGTTTAACTGAATAACCAATTTGAAGATAACAATATGCAATACAATAACTACTGCTAATTTCCTATAACCTTGTCTGAAATTCTGTATTGCTTCTATTGTTTGGGTGTTGTTTTGTTTATGTCTGCTTGTTTGTTAATGTGTTTTCATTCTTTTATCTTTAAAATAAAAAACAAATTAGACTTTCAGATACAGACAACTTTTAGATCTCTCCCAGTCTTTGCCTTTAAGGGTGCATACATATTTGTATTTAAATTTCAAGAATCACCAATGTGAAGAAAGAAAGTGTATTTACTGTTCATCCTCCATATCAGAGGCATAAACTCAAAAAGTATTTATTATATACTAAGAATTATTCTGGGAAAAGTTAGTATAGCCGCAGTCTAGGGAGAGAGGATTCATGTTCTCACTGGGCATATAAAACAGACATTAAAGCATCATTACTACTAGTTATTTTTTCTGCTCATTCTCTGTTTTGAGGTTG
Source organism: Chinchilla lanigera (assembly GCF_000276665.1). Classification (NCBI taxonomy): domain Eukaryota; kingdom Metazoa; phylum Chordata; class Mammalia; order Rodentia; family Chinchillidae; genus Chinchilla; species Chinchilla lanigera. The sequence goes on along the minus strand of NW_004955405.1, from coordinate 24,294,906 downwards.
ATAAAATATAAGGTTGCTAATTTCCTGATTATCATTATCATGATACTATCTATCATTTATTATTAAAGAAACATTTATTTTCATAACCATATTAACAAAAACAGAAAGATAGCTGCTGTTTTTCTTTTTTTAACTCTAAAGAAAAACAACATGTGGTATATTTTCTGTAAATTTGTCTGAATAACAGCTCTGCTGGGTAGAATATTATTCAATCACAATTTTTTATTCCTTAAATTCTGGAGATTGTCAAATTGTGCTCAATTTTTTCCTTCTCTATTGGTGACCAATTTTCATTGCCTGAATTGTTAGAGAGGTTTTCTTATTTTATCTACAATACTTAAGATAGTTTGCTTGATAGTTAATTTTGTTTGATATAAAATGAATTCACTTAACTAAAGATTCACATCAAGTAAAGTTTTATGCTATGTTATATTTTAGAATATTACTTCCTTCTTTAAAAATATTTCCTAAGACTATGACTAGGTCACCGTGCTTCCACTAAGAGTCTTTTAGCAGGAATACAATATACCTGCATTTCCAAAATGTAGACTGTGGTTTTTTATTCTTTGTCAGCTTTGAATTTCACATAAGACAATAAGTAACTGTTGTAATATGTAGTACTGTATTTCCTTTTTCTAATTTTTAAGTTTACTCAATTGAAGACAGCATTCAGAGTTTGGTTAAATGAAAAAGGTAAAGGTCAGCTGGGAGTATATGCTGTCGCTGTGAAGAGTTTTAATTTATTAATAGGGCCACTCTCCTTAAAGCAATAATGTTACTTTAACATTTCATATGCATCTTTATTTTTAAACTTTGAATATTTAACTCTTGTTGTATCTAGTTTATTGTGATGATGTTCTAGCTGTTTACCAGAAAATAAACTCATGAAAATATTAGAAAACTCATCATGTTCTCATGCTATCATTCCACAGACAAGGTGGAAGTGAAAGTTAAATCTAAAAGAACCTTCCATCTGTTTCTTAATATACATAACATGATTATAATTTACAAATCTCTTTTGAATATAAATTTCTATTTAAATAAATTCTTACAGAGTAAAATTAGTAATGAATTTAACTGTTGTCAAGGATAAGACAAAAAATGTGGCAATCCCATGATGTGAATTCACAAAGGAATAATTTATGCATGTATTTGCATTTCGGGATGCTCTGCTAGTGATTTCAGTGCAATGGTTCAGGAGGATTAATTGCTCGGATTTCCACAAGTTCTATATTTATCATCTTTTAAAGGCCTGTTGAAGGTTTTTTATATTGTAATGTATCAATTACTGAAATTCTCTTTTTGGCATGCTGACAAAAACTACCTTTGATGCTGTTCTTTTAATTACAATACTTGAGTCTAACAATTATTTTCAATTTGTTACTCTCAATATATGAGAATCAGTTGTTAAATCTGTTTGAATGAGACCTATGCCTGCAAGTACTAAAAAAAGGATTTCAAAATGTTTAATGTATAACATCTGTAAATCAGAGATGAGCTTGCTTTTCTCTTTTCTCAAGGAAGAAGTTGATTAAGGAAACTATGTACAAGTATAATCAGATATCTAAGTAAATCCATAATGAAGAATCATAAAATAATAATTATAACTATTGGTATTCATATTGGTTAAAGTTACATAATGGTGAATGTTATTTTTATTGAATTCATATGTTATCATCTATTTATAGATGATATATGGATTTTATAGAAGATATATGGATTATTGGAAAATTATAGTTTATATATGTTAAATAAGTTTTCAGAGCTAGATAGTTACTTTGATATGAAGCAATACACTGAAACAATTTTTATAAATTATATTGACAATATTTTATAGATGATATATAGATTTTATAGAAGATATATGGATTATTGGATTATTATATAAGTTAAATAAGTTTCCAGAGCAAGATAGTTAGTTTGATATGAAGCAGTAAACTGAAATACTTTTTATAAATTATATTGACAATATTCAAGATATTTTTTCATTTGATATTTGCTTTATTTTCACAAATTTCCTTCAAATTAAACGTAAATATGGGGATTTAGCTCAGAGACACAGCGCCTGCCTGGCAAGCACAAGGTCGTGAATTCGATTCCCAGTACCGGAAAAAACAAACAAAACAAAAATAAATAAATAAATAAATAAAGGTAAATATATATTTAGTCTTTATTCTGCATCAATCTTATCCTAGTTATCATTTGGATATGAGTTTAACTTCTGAAGGTAAGAAAAACAATCGCATTAGAACAATTATTTAAATGAAATTATTTACTTCTAGGAGTAAGCCCTTGCTTAAGATTTTGCAAATATAAAGCAAAATATCTGTAGAGAAAAATAAATATTTTAGCTTGTACAGTTCCTAACAATACTTAAGCAGAATAAACAGAAGTACAAATGACAATTAGATGACAATTCAATTTCATGAATGACAATTAGAATTATATCTATCTATATATATAGTAGCAAAAAATATTATATTGTACTGCTTTTGAGGCCAAAATGAATTTGGTATGAGACGAGCATAGTTATTAGCCAAGGTTACTATTGATTTGTTCTATCATTCAACTTCTCTTGGCTTTTTTCAAGGAAATAATAAAAATGTACCTTGTACAAATAGGATGATGGTGAAACAAAGTAATGCATATCTGAATATCTACTTGATATATCACAGGTACTGTATGAATGTTTAAGAAATCTGAGGTATTAGAAAAGTCCATCACCATAATAGAGAAAACAAAATGTACCTCACACAGTAGACTCCACGTAAGCCACTGAGAACCATAGTGGAAAGCTGCTTCAAAGGGTTGGGCGACAATCTTGTTGAGATTACTCAGAAATTTAATTAGATATTGTACCAGAAGTTCTTCAACTCCATGTTAATTTTAAGATTCCATAGTTTGTGGCAATGTTATTCTGATTCCAGTTAAACTTTTATTTTACCAAGAAGGATTAACAGAGTATAGTGATCAGAACTTGGGACCTGGATTCCACTCTGACACAGTCTCCTCATGATCAATTGAATTTGGGAAAATTATGTAAGCCCACTGAGATCAGTTTTCTTATCTAATTTCATGGTGAGAATTGTTTCTATTTAAAATGGTTGATGTGAAGCTAACATATAATAGTACATATTAAAAGCTTAGCAGATGCTTACGACAAACTTGTCTCTGTCGTTGTGAAAGTCGTAATCATTATTAGTCTATCAACTTGATTAAAATGATAAGCCAATTACCACTTTGTCTAAATCTCTTTGTGAATAAACCTTGGAGAGAAAATTATAAAATTATGATGAGACTAACTGAAAACTGAGACAAAACTGAGCAAAATGTTACTTGTGAGAATATGAATAGAGGTCTGGTGACACAGCTCAGTGGTAAAGCACTTGCCTAGCATGTAGGAAGTTCATGGGTACTAGGCTCAGTTCCCAATACCACAAAAACTAAATATATAAATACATAAAATTATATTCCTATGAAATACAATGCAATTGTTCAGAGAAATCTGGCCTTTATGATGCTACCCTTCCAGGAACGTGTCCAGTGAACTGCTAACTATTCCAAGCTGGGTGTGGTTGTGCACACCTGTAATCCTAGTACTCTGGAGGCTGAGGTAGGAGGATCGTTGTGAGTTTGAGAGTAGCCTGGACTACAGAGTGAGCTCAAGGCCAGCCTGAACTGCATAGCGAGACCCTGTTTCAAAAAAAAGACAAAAACCCTCAAGAAACAACAACAAAAATTCCATATTGTTGCTTAAATTTACAAGTACTTCATTTTAATCTCTTAAAATTAAAATCATCTTTGCAAACAGATTATTCTACTGTGTAAATTATGTTTTGCTAGTCCTTCTAATAACAAATAGTATCATGGTAATGCATGACACAGAATGAGCTCACAAAATATAATGTGACTATGAACAGTTAATGTTTGCATTCCCTGTTGTATTTTAACCCACCAACAGTGTCTTTGACCTGTTGCTTTATATTCATCTTCCTGTGTTTTCAAATTGTCTGCATCATTTAAAATCAATTTCTAGTCCATATTAAGCAGAACCCACTCTGTCATTAGTTAAAAATCTCTCAGAACATTTTAGTTTAGAAGTTTTGTAGCATAGACAGCCACATTTCTTTGAGCTAATTGTTTAAGTCCCGGAGATTGAACCCTGGTCTTTTGCGCTGAGCTACATCACCAGGGCTTTTTCACTTATTTATTTATTTATTTATTTATTTATTTATTTATTGAAACAGGTTCTGGTTAAATTACTAAGTTACCTTGGAAAGGTTCCAACTTGGAATTCTTCTGCCTCAACTGCCCAGCATGTTAGGATTTCAGGTTTTTGCTACCACGTCAACACATTTTTAGATTTAGCACAAAGTTTTGAGTCATCAGTGAAAAATTAAATCTCACTAGGTATATAGAACCTATTGAGTTGCTATATACATGAATGTGAAGATTGTCTTGCCAAAGCAGAATACAGCTATCCTTCAAAGTAAAAAAAAAAAAAAAAAAAAAAGATAGCTTTTTCTGAATCAATTATGATAGACAGAATCCCAGAAACAAAATTTCAGTTTATACTGACTGACATTCTCCTCATGGAAGAAGTAACATGAAATTTTGAAGCCACAGAATGCAGAAAGTCATAAATCAATACATTCAACAAATACATCGATGCAGCACAGACAGGTGGGCTACAACAAAGCCAGGAAATCTTTTTTTCTATAAATTTCACATATTATCTTTAGCATTCTTAGCTTAAGTTTGGAGGAAACTTCTTCAAGAGTCCGTTAAACGTAAGAATATATTAGGTTTACCTAACAGCCAGAAGAATTTTGTGGCCAAAACAAAAGTTAAAAGTGAACAGCTATTTTTCTAAAAATAGTCCAAGGAAGTCCACAATAATTTCAGACCTTCTCTACACCCAGATATTCGACTCATACTAGGTCAAATAGTTTGTAAGATCTTTACTATAGATAGACTTCTTCAGAGACTTTCAGATTTACTGTCTATTCGTGTACAATCATGTATTACTGCTAGTGATTATAATTGTACTCCCTTACATATAATTTGTAGCATCTTTCCCACTGAACCTAAACTATAGAGGTTTCTGTCATTTATTCAAGTGATTAGAAGATTTTCTAGATACTTCTAGGTTAGGGAACCCATAAAAATAACAATAGTATCTTGAGTGGCATCATCTTTTTAAAGAATGCTTGCGGCAGGGATGTGAGTGAGTGGTAGAAAGCTTGCCTAATAAGGGCAAGGTCCTGGGTGCAATTCCAAGCATCACAAAAATAAAGAATACATACATAATTAAGTGTAAAATAAAATAAAATTTCAGATATAACAAAAATTATTTGGCACTTAACATTCATACATTAAATGTTTCCATAGAGTTGAAAAAAATCCATTAGCCTATTGTTAAAGTCCTTGCACAAGTTTCATTAACTAGCATCCCTATGTGTTCTAAATTTCAAGTTAATCAGAAAAAAGCATATTTTTCTTAATTTAAAAGTTCAAGCTGTCATCAAAAGCTGTAAGAACACAACTCAAAATAAAATATTGACTTAAACATTGAATTTCAGAAGTAATATAAAGAAAATATTAAATCTATATAAGACGGAGCACACATCCTATTTTCCTACCCAAGGATTCATGGTTTGAGTTCTGTACATCAAGGGAAGTGGATGATTCTATTCCTGAATGGGTAAACGTCTGAGAGGAAACTGTCTTTAGTGTTGAAATCTTAAACTTGAGAAGTATGAGGGTTAAAATTTAAAACTGCAATTGGCTGTCTTTATTGTCTTGACAGTTAATAAAGGAAAGGGCAATCTGTAAACAAGCAAGGCCCCTCACCAAATATGGCCTCCGTGCTCACAGGCACTACCTGGTGTCATGCTGGGAAGCAAATTGGTAGTCACTGGAGACCGCTGTGCGTTGGTGTGACATTCCCTGAGGCTAAAACCAATCAGCTGCCAAATGATTCTGTACCCCATGAAGTCTATAAGTGGTTTCCAGGGGTACCCTCTTTGGGATCCCATTTGAATAATCTAATTTGGAATTTTCAACGTGGGAGAAATGATGGACAAATCACATTGTAACTGGCACCATTCCTTAGGTTGCCAAAGAAATTCTTTCATATCTGAAATAGTTCATTATGCATTTTCAAAACAAAGCCATTGTTTCTCAATCTATATGATATGGTACAAATGCAAAATTCACTTTCAGTGGTCTACATTTTTCTCAAAATCTGAGTTTATTTCTGCTCCAAGTAGTTGAAAAGCCACCCTCAATTTTTTAAGATACTACAGGAGGCTACTGTGTTTACCCTCAATAGTGTTACATACATTTCTGATTTTAAGAGACCCCAAATGTGCAAATTGTCGTGCATGAATCTTACATAAAACTTGGCTGTTTCTGAATGTGAATAAATATTTATGAAACACATGGCCTAATAGATACAATCTTATCCTTCATTGAGTTTGTATTATATCTTCTAAAAGATCGAAAGGAAGTCATGTTGAAACCTATAACAGAGCACTTTTCGTGTTCTTCCAGTGAATTTCTGGGGATGACATCCTTGAAAGAGGAATAGTGAGAAAATTGTTTATGTGAACTTGTGTTCTAGTTGCTAAATTGCTTTTTGAAAGATGAGCACTTTGTTGAAATAATACGTGCCTAAAGTTAGTACTAGTACATTGATTTCAGATATTTTTAGGAAGTGGAAGAAACTAGGAAATTAAAGAGTATACCAAATAAGATATATTTCAGTTCACTAAGCTACTTGCAAGAGTCAGCGTTGCTTCAAAAAGCAAACCATCTATTTCCAAAAAATATATCAAGCCTATTTATTTCTAAGTATTTCAAGGTCTGTTTTTGGTTCATCATAAATGGTGTAAAAACTTAGATAATAGAATTGCTACTGGGGCAGAGGTAGAATAGAAATGAGATTCAGAGGTTTTATGAGGCTGTCTTCCTGGTGGATAGGTGAAAAAAATTATTCATTTTAAATACTTGAAAGGAAATGATCAAAAATAGCACAATAAAAAGAAATCTAGGGAATTAGGCAACGTAAAAGTAATTTGTCAACACCACAGATCCTAAGAGGAGGAGCTTAGGTTTCAGCTAAGATCTTAGTAATAAATAAAGGATATTGGCATGGTGTTGCATACCTGAAAACCCAGCACCCTGTGAGCGCGAGGCAGGAGGGTTGCAAGCTCTGAACAACTTGAATAACTAATTGAAACCCTGTCATACACACACACAAACACACACACACAGAACTGGGGGTGGATATATATATATATATCCATCTTATATTTTGGAAGGATCTGCCTTGAAAGCATTAAAAAATAAATAAGTTGTAGTAACTAGATATCAAGGTTGTAAATAATTATAGATAGCAAAACAAATAATGGAATTTAAGACTAGTTCATTTCTGAGAAGGTTGGAATTGCATCTCACTGATGCTGAAGTAATAAGCCTTTGACTCATAGCTCCTAAATCTTCTGTAAAGGAAGATATTTTGTAGTAGATGTTGAACAGTCTGGGTGTCTAGATATGTCAATTAAATAGCAAGAGACTAGTAGCCAATAATGTACTACATAGCATACAGTACCTCAAGAGGGGAAGGAGAAGTAGATTGTATTTGTGATCAAACTTTGCTCTAATCATCGTGTGGTCATCAGGTATAACACATTGCTTTCTACCCAAAAATTGCAACTGCATTCATTCTCAATGTAGGCTTAATTCAAGTGTACAGAATCATCATAACAGAAGATATTTCTCATTAACAATGTAATAGAATTGCTAAAATGATTTTATGTGGCTAAGGGCAATTTCAGTGCATTTAATACAATTGACTCTTTGGATCATGCTCAAGGCTGGCAAACCAAAGCAAGAGATGGAGGGAAAACCATTTATATTTCTTTGGGGCTACCCTCACATCTACCTAGTTGTGTCCATCAAATGGATGTCTGTTTTATGAATATTACTTTGAAAATTTTTTGTATTAATTAATACTTTTCATGTGGCATGTTGTGATATCTTCAACGGTCAGTTATCAAATTCTGAGTATCAGGATCACAAGAAAGGAGAGAACTTAATGATTAGTGAGAGGAAATGTAGGAATAAAAGTATTGAAATATACACTAAAATTTTTATCAATAGGAATATCATCCAGACCAGAAGTAGAGGATATCTGACTCTATTTTTCTAAAAATGAAATGTTTTAAATTTCCACAGCCATACATTCATTTCTAAAAATGTATATTAATTCAATATAAAAATGCAAGTTAATATAAAATGCAAGTTAATTCAATATAAATTAATTGTATTCCTTTTTTATTCTGAAGACATCTTTACATGATATGTCTTACTTGGAATATATACACGGAGCAAAATAGAATAAATATTTCAGTTGATCTATGCAGCCTTTACATTTTCCAGAAGGGAAAAATATTACATGTAATAGGAATTACAATATTTAAATATAGCATTTCTTTTCTCTGAGCAATAGAGGGAAATTGTCAACACATTTGTTGGGCATGAATGCTTCAGGCTGACATAATTATCTCATTTGCAATAATCATCTTACATTATTTTGAAATTATAATGAGAAATCAAAAATACATGAATTAATAAGTGAATTATGAAAATAAATGAGAGACAAGAGGAACCTGAAGCACCCTTCTAGAGATGGGGAAAGAGATAAATTGGGATGAGGAAGAAAGGAAGAGGAGCACAAGTGATTAGAAATGGGTTAAAGTATGATGACTGCGTGTACCAACTTCTAAAATAAAAGCCCACCATCCTGTAATATCAGCATGCACTAATGAAACATATACTATTCTAACAAGATATAATTTGGTTATTTTATTTTCAGATATATCTCTCCAGTGTGACTGTGGGACTTTTGGTTTCTAGAGCTAATACAGAACTATATAGACAGAAATGGGACCAGAACAGGTTAACGTTGCACAGAATTTGGTTTTCTTACAAATACTTCCTTTTTTAATATAAATATTACAAGAATGTTGTTCATTTCTGAAAAAATTTTGCTTTGAACGTATTTGCTTTCCTATCATTTGGTCTTAAAAAGGAGCAGGTATTTGGAAAACGTCCCTTTACCATTCATTTGCACTAATATCTCACTAAGTTCATTTTTCCGCAACACAATTGTTCTGGCATGTTGCACACAAGAAACTTTCTTTTTTCCATAAGTTTTTCTCAGTGTATTGGTTGAATTCACTCATCCTCTATGTGTGGCTTTTTATCTGATGTCTCTGTTCTACCCCACTCCTTGAACCAGATCCTAACATCAATGCTATACCTATATATGAATCTCCTATTTTCTACTAGCATCCCTGGCACTGTTGAGCCACTTTGTTAGCTTGCAAAAATAGAGAAAATTTCAAAACATTCAAGAAAAGTCTGAAGTACAGAACATTCCTGACCATTCCATCATGAAGGGGAAAGTAATTCCAGGTAAAATACTTAGTGTCTTCTCCTTGGGTAAACCCTATTACTCTGCTCACATTTACCATCTGTTGAACTGAAGGTAACTGCATATGGCTGCCTACCATATTTTCATATGAATTGCATTTGAAATCCAAAAACTTCTAAATGGCTACTTCAGGATTTTAAATGTAATAATTGCTATTTTATTTGTTGGTTTTTTGGCCATTTACTTTGTAAACCTTAACATTTTAAAGAATTAGTAAAGGTTTTTTTTTAGATAAGATAAACAAAAATAAACAGAAAGAACTATGTAAAGAAATATGTGACAAGTCATGTCACAAATATGGCATCCTCAGTCAGCCAACAATTCTTTTTTTGTGCTTTTTATTGCATTAAGAACATTTACCCTGAGCTTTGAAATGCATCAATTACATTTCTATTGAGTAATAGTGAACTTTTTGAAAGGAGATTGAGAAAACATTTTCATTTTTAATAGCATCAAAAATAATAAAATACTTAGGAATAAGCTTACCTAAAGGTATAAAAGATTTATACACTAAACATTGTAAAGCATTGTTAAAAAGATATTTTTAGAAATATGTTAGCTTTCTTGTCTCTGAGACACAGCATGCAACACGGACAACCTAAGGGAGAAAAGGTATAAGGAAACTCAGTGTTTCAGAAGATTCAGTACATGGTACAACTCTGAGGCAGAAATCTCACATTGGAGGGACACTCATATTCCATACTGGTTGGAAATAAAGCTTGGGAACACTGCCAGAGAGGAGCAAGTGAAGGAGGAACCATATATAGTGCCCAAGGCCAGGACTCCATGACTCCCCCAGACTCAAGGGCATGCTTTACTAATCTGCTAGGCATGTCTTGATCCCAAAAAGTTGATCTATAATAAATGGAAATATATCCCATATTAATGGATTGAAGATTTAATATTGTTGAAATGTCTATACTACTCAAGACAATTACCACAATCTGTTTAGCGTCTAACAAGATCCCAGTGACATTTTTCTCAGAAGTAGATACAATTCTAAAATATGTATGTAGCCATCAGTGGTCCTCAAAAGTCATTGCCTTATTGAAAAACAAAACCAAACAAATATGGCAGCATTGCATTTCCCAATTTCAAAATATATTTAGAAGCATGTAAAATTAAAACTCTGATTTTAAGCACTGCTTTTATTTTGTTCATAAACAAAGTTGCCACAATAATATTGAAAAATTAAAAATTCCTCAAAACTTCAATGACTTTCCAAGATCAAAAAACTTCAATTCCTATGCAACTCATTTGAAAGTGAGTAGGGGAACGATTCTCAGCTGTGTCTTCTGGGTTTAACACCAAGTGACAGGCATAGTGCAGTTTTCTTCCCACGACTCTGATCCTCGAACACCTGGAAAATCACTGTGTTTTTCTTGGTGCTAATGGTAAGACACTAGAAAACAAGCTCAGTTATGTCTGAACTCGTGTTACCTCTCATCAACAAATATTCCAGTGGGAAACAGAAGTCATATGTCTAAGACTCATGTCAAAGCACATGAAAGTACAATTTGGGACAGAATGAAGCCAAACTAAGCTCAAATGATAAGATTTATGTCAGTGGGATGAGAAATTCACACTTCCATTGATAGTATATGTGTATGAAGGACGATACAAGATAGTAATTATCAGCTGAACAGTAACAAACTATGACATTTACAGGAGCAGAGTCTTGCCTGTGTTTTTCAGATCTGGTTTAGTGAGTCAAGATAGATTTTCTACCAAAATTCAAAGAAATATTTTTATCTCAGTATTTTATAAAGTCAACCAAACTTTTATTTTAAATGAGTATAAATATATAGTTTACTATAAAAATTTTTTAAAAATATTTGTAATAGACCTTGGGTATTGGTCACATAGCACGTAAGACAGACTTGCTTTTCTTCTGCTTCCATTAAATTCCTACTCTATCCAGCACTTTTTATAATCGTAACATTAGCTGTGGTCAATAAATTTTGATTGACATTTCTAAATAATAACAATACTAAGGTTATTACTTTATGATGATTATTTTAAAAATACCTAACAGGAAATATTTAAACATTTTCATAGTCCTACTCCATTCTGGCTCCAGCTAAATTAAATATCATGTAGTCATTTTCAACAATGAAGCTAAAAGCTGCGTACTGAACATGTTATACCTAAAATAAAAGGAGTCTGAATTTTGATGACTTTGTAAAAACACTAAACTATCTTCGTCTGGATTTCTTGACACACAGAAAAAATATTTGTATACTTAAGCCACTAGAAGTTGAAATTTCTATTACTTGCAGCCTGATGTGACTACACTACATCGCAAAATATTCAATAGAAATGGAAGGAAAAGGAGAAGCCTTATTAATATCTAATTGTCAATAAATAATTGGTGAAGGGATTTTGTAGTAATATATACTTTCTCTTTCCAAAATTATTTATGTGAAATACTCTAAATTTTGAATCGTCAGTTTCTGCTATACTTATTCTGATAGATACAGGATATCATTTGAATTGGAACTTTTTTAGAAAATTTTATTACTTGTCTTAATTTTCTCATTTTCTTTAATTTCAAGATATTTATGAATACCTTTAGTAACAAAACTATAGTTCATCTTTGTCCTTGAATGATCACCATTCTATTTATGTCAGCAGGAACTTTCAGTTGCAATACACACTCTTGATAACAGGAAGGACTCCCTTTGAGATATGTCTTAAACCTGGATTATCACTGAATTACAACCAAACCACTATGACAGAGACTGCCAAGTTTCCATGCAGAATTTGTTCAATCATCTCTTTCTAACATAACAAAATTCCTCCTCCTTTACTGTCTACATGATCTTCTAGGATAAAGATTACATTTACCAAGTTTTCCTCTCATTAGATGTCACTATGTGACTAATTTCTCGTCTGTGTCTATATGTAAATGATTTGTCAGATATCTTAGATATGTTATTGAGAGAATGTGGCATGATATATTGTTTGCCTTTAACTTATATTTAAAAATCTAGATTCATATCCAAAGTTCCACTCTGGACCATTTGTATATTATTTTCTCCTCCTGGATAATAAAAAGAAAATTTGGAAAATATCTTAATCTGAAATACCTTCAACACTGCCTTACCAGTATAGAATTACACATAAATTTATGTCAATATAAGAACAAAGTAAATTTATATGTTGGACAACCCAGGGTAATCCCCAGTGCATGCAAACTAACCCAAACTATAATTAAGACAAAGTTTACTAAATTTTCTTAAAATGACTAAATAAATCCCTTAGCTAGAAAATGTTTAACCACTTAACCTACCCTATTGGTATGTGCTCTATGAGTGCTGTTACAGTTATTCAGTCAGAAAAAAAAAGGAAAACACAGATTGTTCAGGAAGAGAGCTAAGGTGCTGTTGGAAATTTATGATTTGTTCTCAATGAGGTTCATGTAAAAATAGAATTTCAGGTAGGCTCATATTCTGGATACTTAAATTGACATATAGAAATCACATTTGAATATTAGGTGTTAAATTCAGCTGGCTCAATGAGTTTTCTTGGTCATATGGTGAGCCTTTATTTGATGTCTGGTGATCTAACAACGGAAACAGGTATAAAAAGGTCTAGAGCATGTATTGGACCTCATTGTTTACTGTGACTGCATCCATTTGTGTTCTGCCAGAAAGCAAATATCTAACCACGATTCTGATTCTTCAAATAATTAGGAGTTGGAGGCTGGGGATTTAGCTCAGTGGCACAGCTCCTGCCTGGAAAGCACAAGGTCGTGAGTTCGATTCCTGATAATAAAAGAAAAACAAAACAAAACAAAACAATTAGGAGTAGTCACAGAATAAAGAATGTCCTTTGAAAGGGTCCAGAATTAGCTTCTCTAAGGGTTTGAGATGCTTCTCTTTCTCAGTCAAAGTTCAGTGGCAGATACTACACACATAGTTGGGCAAAAGAAGCACACATTGTAATGAAAATATGCCATTTCACTATTCTATGTATTCTGTCCATAGATAAGACAAGTGGCTTCCAACTAATCAATAAATTTCAAGTTCTTTCCTCATATGTCAGTTCTATTAAAAATACCCTTTGCTGTAAATAAAGGCCATAAGTCATAATGGTGAAGAATGTAGACTTTGGATTTAGATTAGACATTTATTTTGGTTTCCCCACTTATTAACCTTGTTAAAGGAACCCTACACTTTGATGCCTTGTAGTTGTTACTGGTATATAAGAAAACATTTGTAACTTACTTAATATTGGTGTGGGGATTAAAATAGTGCACATATTTAAAATATGTTATATGTGTTAGGCAACTGCTACAGCAACACTATAAATTATCATTCTTATCTTAGTTTATTATTTTTCCCTTTTACTATTATTATTTAGAGGACTGAAAACTCAACTAAAACTGCTTATTTAATTGATTCATTGACTCACTTACTGATTAAACTTGTATTAATTAAAAGCTAAGCATGTGGTGTCCATGCTTTCAGACTCTGATTTATATACAAATAAGCCAAGAAATAAGGAAGACTATAAAAACAATAAGCAAATAATTGTTGAGAGTAGGGAACTTTTAAAATATAAAATTGATAGGAACATCTATTATAACTTGTTTTCTGAAAGAAAAAGGAGTGGATTATGCATGTATTGATGGAACTAACCATCAAGAAGAGAGTAAATACAAAAGTCTTGAGACAGGATTGCCGTTGGTATCTTTCAAGATCAGCATATGATATCAGAGTGGCTGAAACAGGATGAGATGAGATAAGCAAGAAAGGTACCTTTCCAGCTATGCCCTACGGGGCCTTGTAAGCTATTTTAAAGAACTGGGATTTCATCTGAAGGTCTGAGCAGAGGAACAACCTGAGCTGAATTAGTTTTAAGTAAACATTTTAAAACATCTGCGTACACATTCTTTACCTTGTTTACTTTTCATTGGAGCATAAAGTATTCTGACTCATGATTATGCTCAAATTTATTTACACATTCTTCCATAGCTATATCTTTGGGTTGATTTTAGCTTTTATCTATTATTATAAATAATATTGTTATGAATTTTCTTGCAGATGTCTTCTTTGCATACATATGTGCTAATTTCCTTTGGTTATATGCCCAGGTGTAGAATTTCTCAGTCATAAGATGTAAATATAGTTACAAGTGCTGCTCCAACAGAAAATGACAAGCATTTTCAAATATACTAACACTCTAACTTCCCTAGGTATTGTGAGGTTTTAAAAAAACTTTTAGCTATTCACAAGATATGTTGTGGGATCTCTGAATCTTGTGAATTTAGCTTAAATATCTTGATGACTGTTGATTTAGGGTACTTTTATCCTACATTCATTGGCCATTTCATTAACTTAGATTTGAAATACCTTTTTGTATTTCTCCTGAATTTTTAATTTCAGTTGTCTTTTCTTTTACCTACTTCTACTATAGGAGAGTTTAGATAAAAGTTGTTTTTGAATATATAGATTAACAATATCTTCTCCCGTGCTATGCAATGTTCTTTTTATATAAAAAAAAAAATGGTACTTTTAAAAGAAATTGTTTGTTCACAAGGTTGAACAAAAGCATTGGACAAGTACCATAAATCTGTCTGATACCCAAAGCATATTTTCTATATGCAAACATTTTGCATTGAGGTAACACACTTGTTTCAATTAATGAACCACTATTGTTAATTAAAGTCCACAGATCACAATAGGGTTCAGTCTTTTCAGTCTACATTTCCATGCATTAGGACAACCGCAGCAATCATGCTTCAGTCATCTTAGGAGCATACAGAGGTTTTTGTGCCCTGCAAAAATTCCCTGCGTTTCTACTTCATCCTTCCTTCCCTTCCCACAAACCCCAGGCAACCACTGATCTCTTAATGGTTTTCATACTTTTACATTTCTAAAATGCATAGTTAGAATCTATTATGGTTTCTCTCTAAATGTCTCCCTAAAGCCTCACAAGATCATAGGCAGGACCTTCGGAAATCGGCTGGATTATGGGGTTTGTAGCTACATTGATGTAGGAGGTATGGTCTAGTCAGAAGAAACAGTTGGCTGAGGATGTGGTCACGAAGTGTCGGTCTCTCCCCTGGGCTTCCTGGCCTCTATGCACAGATCCCCTTTCCAAGCTGTCCTGTCTTCCAGCCAGCTGACTATAGACTGACACTGCTACAGCCTATGAACCAAAATAAACCTTTCCTCCCAGGGTAAGGAACTAAGCCAGATTCCTATGTAACCCTTTCAGTCGGGCTTCTTTTGCATAGAAATAGGCATTTAACTTTTCTTTAAGTTTTTGTGTGACTTGAGTATATTTTTATTTTTCAATAATCTCTTACTCCAATAGCATTTGGTATGCATTAAAGGATTAAATATTTTTTTATTCATTCACCTACTGTAGAACACCTTTTGTACATTATTTTTCATTTTTAATGGTGTTTAGAATGAACTTTAATTTTAATCATCTTCTATTTGTCAGTGTTTTTCCAAATAATTATTGTGCTTTGTTTCCTAATTATGACTTCTTTCCTAATTTCAATGGAAAGAAGATATTTCCCTTTGGTCTCTTCTAGGAACTGTTTTCTTTTAAAAGTGTTCCTGTACCATGTAACTGGGATTTATTTGTGCAGATTTAATAAAGTAAAAATCAAGATTCTTTTTTCCCCATATGATTATATAATGCAAGAAGCCATTACTAAGGAGACCTTCCTTTGTATGAGTGGAAGGTTTCTAGGTGTTGAACCTGGTGAATATGCATCTTTGATTCTGGACTCTCTTCAAAGCAGTATGCACTACAAAGATCCATAAAAAGGCAGAAAATGTTATTCAAAAACAGAAAAGAGTTTGATGTGAAGATACTAAAAGATTTCATGAAAAAAATCTAAAAGTGTGATAAAGATAAAAATGCAAGTTTCCGAAGAGAAAATTTGTTTAGAGGAAGAGAGGGACTGAAAAACAAGCATAAAAGTAAAAATCGAATGTCATGCTCGTCAGGAATAGTGAGCCACAAAAGAGTCACCCTCACAGAAGGGTTATTAGTAGAATATGAACTTTCACTGGGTAATTCACCTGGAGCCACATGCATTCTGGAAGCTCTACGAAGATATTTGGTATCATGAGAATCAGTCCAGCATGCTCTGAGTCTGGAAACTTTCATATGTCTTATAGCTTGTAGTTTTACTGTCTAGCAATTAAGGTGTTCAATACGGTTATGGTAGACTATTAGATCCCATTTCTGGAAAAGAAGGATTTGATTAAGTCTTTTCTACACTATAATTCATACTCCAAATTAATTTATAAATGAACATAAATAAAATAAGCATTTTCTTTTCCTTAATATTATTGTTCAACTACTGCAGTATGAAACAATGCTAAAGGCAATCATAGAATTATATCTCTCCTCTCCAGTCCAAATATAAAATTGCGGCACTAATTTTAAAATTGCAAGGCTCATAGGTGTATATTCCCAGGAGGATAATTTATTGATCCTCAATTATTGGGATTATTTTCTTAGAGGCAACATCATATTATTAAAGCTGTAAATCATGCACAGAAAAATTAAGTTCTTCAAAATCAATTATAAAGAAAACACAGTTTGTAATAAAAGTAATTGTAATTAAGGAAATTTTCAGCAATTTTGGCCATCTGGATTTTATTGAAAATATTTGCATTTCAGTAATATATGAAATTGAAATGTTGTATGACATATTCATATTTTAATGTCTTTTATATTTAATTTGAGACAATAAATGGAGGACATAGTTTGATCATTTTTCCTTTTGAGAATGAATCCATAGATATCTATTCTCATATTTACATGTCTGTGAAATTTATTTTAAAAGCTTCATCAATATGGTTTTATAAGGGAACCATATGCCACTAGGTACATTTTCCAGGATGCATTACAATGAATTACAAAATATTCAGGAGCAGTTATATGAGTCATAAAATATTTGAAGGATAAAATGCTTAAAATATAAAACGTTGAAAGTTCTGAAAATGACTGAATGGTGACTTCAAATATATTAAACCAATTAGATAAAACATTTTTTTTCATAATCAGCATTTACTTTCCAGTAGAACTTTAGGTATTTAATGTTTATTGTGTGATTTTTCTATGCAATCAAATTTATTAATTTTATCTTCTTGCTTTGATTTGTTTATGTTCATGATACTGGTATGCTGCTACTGTTCTAGATTATTGTTAGTTTCTTATGTACTACTCTCTTTAAAATAAAAAGAATTTAAAAATTTTTAAAAATAAATTGTATTGCTCTCATGCTGCAATGGACCAATGAAATGCATTTTTCTCATACTTGTAAATAATTTCCCATAAAAATATTATTAAATTCATGATTACATTATTTTTAGGATTGATATTGATGCCTATGTAGAATAAGCATTATTCTGGAAAGATTGGTAGAGTGATTTTCAATGTTTTGTTCAAACAGAAATTTATTGTTCTTTCAGGTATAATAGTAATTATAAATGCTTATTTTACTGTACCCATTATTTATTGAATAGCATCTACAAGGTAATTACTAGACTATCTATTTAGGATAGGATAAAAAGGATAGCAAGTGAGAGAGGCCTCATAATTTTTCCTTGCTTATCTGATAAACATCAGGAAAGCCATCCAAAATCCAGGGCCCTCCCCATGTTTGTCTTATTACTCCACAGCTCTCATGCATTTTGTCCACTCTAAGAAGGAATGGCTATAAAATTTTCCGGGTCCCAGTTGTGTAATGCCACATAATTTTGACTCATGTTCTATATTTTTAAACTGCATAATCCCATCTATATGCAAGCAAGGCCAATATCTCTAATAAGCCTATTTACATTTTTGGTATAAAATAACATTCTATGCTGATAGAGAGCTAGTATTATCAACGTAGGCACATAAATTCACTTGTTTAAATCTTCTGCAATGCAGTCTTTTATCCCAGGAACACAGATAAATAGGCCATATTTTTCAACAACACTTGCAAAAGGATAGGACTATTTAACTGACTATTAACCATTAAAGTATAAATAAAAATTGAACAGGAGAACTATATAGAAGTGCATATATGTGTATATATTATATCTTTTATATAAAACGTCTTATATATAATATCATATATGTGTGTATGTGTGATGAAATTATACAATTTTATATGTAAGTGATATATTTTCACAAAGAAGATAAAAATTCAGGTATTTTAGTTAACAGATAGTTCTGCACAATTGGGGAACAATGTGCCATTTTGCTACATGTTTATTTTGTGGAATAATTATATCACAGTAAATAACATATCCATTACCTGTTATACTTAACAGGATATTTGGTGGTGGTGTTCTTTGTGGGAGGTAGTTATAGCATTTGGATTCTATTATTTTGGAGGATACGATACTTGTTAACCTACAGGATATCATAGTATTAAATGAAATGAACCATGTACAAAAGAAAAGTACCATGTAACTTCACTTATACTTAGAATGTAAATAAATCAAAATCAGAGAAATAGAGGTCAGATCGGTGGTTACCAGAGCTAGCAGGAAGAAATACATAGGAAAAGGTATAGTAACTGTGGTCAGTAATAATGTATTGTAATTTCAGTTGCATTTCAAAAGATTGGTAACATTTTAATTGCACAGTGGGATGGACAAGTGTAGAAAATGGCATAAATTATAAAAGATAGAAATACTTGATGGCAGCTATAAATCATACTGTAACTTATTCAAAAATTTTAGAAAACAACAAAAATAGTACATCCACGTACCACAGACCATAATGAAAACATATTGAGGTTTCTCTTATTCCGTGCAGCTTCTCTCTTCCTTCTCCATCCACCTTTAATATGTATCTTTGCAGTTCTTCCCACAAGGAAGAAATATGGCCACGATCACTTTCCCCCAATTACCTAGTGATTTCAGTCCACACCATGTGAATGGCTGTGATTAAAGGAATTATCTTCACCAGTGAAGTCAGCAGAGGACTTGAAATGTGTTTGTGTGTTTGGACTTGCACTGTTGTTTCTCTGTAAACCCAAGAACTTCCTCCCTACACCTTCTGCACTTTCAGTCTGTGGCCTATGTTGAACATTGCTAAAGTACAGTGAAGCCCATCACCTGTAGCTGGAAGCAGAGCCCAGCTCAGCACACTAGCACCAACCAGTCTTCAAAGACAGTAGTGACTGCAGCTGTGAATAAGAGAGCCACATATATGTCGAGAAATGTTCTATTTTTGTTGTCACCAAAATTGGATGGATAGTTGTTGATTATGGATAGTTGTTGATTATGTACAATAATTAAGGGATACCAAGCTGTTGTTTGTAGAAAAACAATCACGAGAGATAACTTAGGAAATATCAAGGACTAAAGAAGGAATATACAAGAACTATTAAAGACGAATGAAATGTTTTATATCTTGATTGTGGTGGTGATTATATAGTTGTATAAAATTACCAAAATGGGTTCATTTTTACACATATAATGGATAAATTTTATTGTGTGTTGAATGTAGTTTATTAAACCAGTAATCCCAACCTACAGGGTCATTTTTAAGAGATTTTGCAATGGATACAAACTGTCAGCATATCCAATAATATCACCTGCTGTCTAAACATAATTTGATTCTATTTCTGGAAGTATTAATTTTACTCAAATATTTACAACAACTGGTATAAATATATTCACATGTATTGCATCCAGATCTTACTATGAAAAGGGGTCTTTTCATTATCTTTTATGTTGACATTTCTTTATATTTTGGGTTTCTCTTGGCAGAGAAACTGTGCAGTATTTAGGCTTGTGTGTCCGATTTATTTCAAGTAGGCAAGAACACGAAGTAAAAGGGATATGTATAGGAAAGGGAAAAAGTCAAATTATCATTATTTGCAGATAACATGATTCTAAGTGACATGATCCTCTCCACAGAAGACTGAAAAAATTTTTACTGCTAGAATTAATAACCAAATTCATTAATGTCACAAGACACAAAAATCAATAGCATTCCTGTACATCAATAATGAATTCACTGAGAAAGAAATTGGAAAAAATATCATTCAAAACAACACCAAGAAAAATTAAGTACTTAGGAATTAACCTAACTAAGGAAGTGACCAATTTCTAGAACAAATACAACAGTACTCTGACAAAGGTCTATCATTCTTGGAAAGTTTGGCAGTGATGCGTTTGTCAAAACTAGTGATCAATTGATGTGTATTGTGGTTCACCATAACCTTTAGAATGACACTTTTGATTGGGAGAAGGGAAAGCACCGGAGACTGTTGAAACTGCAACCCATTTAAAGAAAGAAATATTTAAAGAATACAATAAATGAAATTTGCTTGCTGTATATTTGAAGAGGTAGAAAAAAGGATAGGAATACTTAGGAGTTTGCCTTGGGGAAGTTGCTGAATGATGTTTTGAATGTTGAACTCAGACAGCTAATTTACCTTTCCAAATCTATATCCTATGGAATAAGAATGATAGCAATATTAAAATAGTTTCAATTTTGGGTTTATTCTTAACTAATGTTGCTAGCTTATAAACTATTTTAGCATTCAAGTTATAATTGTTTTTGTTTTACTGTAAAGCTGATTATTTTCAGCTAGCAAAGTTGATTTTACGCTTAATACTTAAAGAGCCTGATTTTTTAAAAATATGTATATCAATAGTAAAATTAAAGAAACTCTCTGCCAAATTGCAGCTTCATTGGTGAAAATAAATATTGCTGTTCATGAGATTAAGTATATTCCAGCAGTTTGTTTTCAAGTAAAAATAAAGATACATTTACTTTGTTTTTAGTATTCTAGGAAATATATTACAACTATAATGATCTGCTGAGAATTAAAATGGAACTGATAACAAGATTTGTATTCTCTTCTCAAAGTGTAACTTTATGGTAATAAGCTAACATCTATAAACTTTTTGCTCAAGAAGAGCTATAGATAATATTTTCTTTTAGTAGACTTAAATTGTATATAAAAGTGAGAGAAGTATTGGTTTACTGGACGCATGTGCTCTACTTAAGTAGAAGCATCTTTATACAACTAATAATGCCCTAGAAATGCCTTGAAGAGAAAGCACAACATTCACTGCTTCAATTTGCTTCCTAAATAGAAGAATTATTTGTGTGTGTATGTGTATACACCTGGGTATTAGTGAGAAATCTAGGTATGCTGGTACAAGTGAAAAATATATAAATAATATGAGTAAAAACAAGGAGAATACTTCTACAGAACCCGGAGATTATCAGGATTAACTATAGTTTAATATATACTCTCCTAGCATTTTATAGATATTTATATATTTATATATAATTTGTATAATTATATATATATACAAACTTTTTCATTCAAAACAAACTGAATATCTTTCAATATGATTTGTTTTCAAAGTAATTTTGAGTGAATAACTTTTGGATATTAGGGTTAGGGTTAGAGTTAGGGAATATCCTCTCTCTTGCCATCTCTCTGTTATGTATATAACAAAGTACACTTTAAAAATCGTATCAATGATATTAGAAACATGATGGAGATTCCTGCCTCTGAATATGATGTATTGCCTATTTTACTTTAATGTGAATTATAGGATGGAAATGCTGCATCAAATGGTAATCCACACATTTATGACAGTTATATTTTTATTTTGAATATCAGAAAAGTTTTAACAATGTGTACTTTTAGTAAAGGGTAGATGAATAGATCCTTTTCTCATACCTCACCAATACTTTCTGTATCTTTTAAAAATCTTTACCAATTCAGTTAGTGAGGAGTATTAAAAAATCGAGGAAACAATTCTTCATGAATTCCATATTACCTACTCATGCAAGAAAAGAAAATTGCACATTTTCACCAAGATATTTACAACAATGATATTAAATATAAGTATAGAACATTGGGATATACAGTATTTTAAGACAATAGTCACAGTGAGATTTAACTTTTTTCTTCTTAAATTGATAGCACGCTCTTTGTTTTCTCTTCATTCCACCTGAATTCTTTCAACCACTCCAAATTCCAGCCCCTTTAACTGAAAACTATGCAAAGACTGTGACAGTGCTAGAATGTGAGGAATAATCTTTCACTGGAAAATCACATCACCAAATAATAACTAATTACAGACAGATGAGCATAGAAAACCCCAAAGACACAATGCAGAACACCATCTCTCGTATTTAAAAAGAATAAAGAACATCTTTTTTTTAATTTAGGAAGAAAAAATATCAAGACCTTTGTTTTGGAGGATAGAAAGGCAGAGATTACTCACAGTAGTGGGAATCATTTAGCACCTACTGTGTTAGTTGTTATATTGAGGTTAAGCAGAATGGTGAGTTATAGCAATCTACTTTTTATATTACTGGTGTCTAAGTGGTACTATGCTCTTGTATAAGTTATTTCAAGGATGACTGGTTTCTTGTGGTTATAAGGTGGTCTCTACATGTACAACCTATGACTGAAAAATGACATTTATATGATGAAGCTCAACATGTAAATGTACATCTCACTAAAGATTTAATGCATCTTTTAAATTTTCATAAGGATAGAGAGAACCCCTTGTTTCAGAGATTATGCTAGCTTTGTTTTAAATTTGGCTTGTCCTCTGTGAAACTCATGTTGAAATTCAGCTGATTTGTGGGTTTAAGAAAGAAAATGATTTATACATAATAAAGTTCAGCTTGGCCACAAAGAAGTGTACATTTGAGTCACTCATACAAAGGATTATAATATTAAGTGCCATGTCAATCACAAAAGGTTGAATGATGCATAATCTACTATGAGAGGCCAAAAACATAAATAACTTAAAGAGCAAAATAAAAGAGCCATGTTAAACAGCAGGGAGGTAGGCTGTGCAGAGATGGAAAAGAGATCTGAGGGAGAAGGGAGTGTGGGGGCAGGAAGGTAGACAGGGCATACAAGTGATCACCATGCTGTGTGTATGTGTATCACTCCCCACCCCCAGGCTGAATGCAATCACTGTGTATTGAAGGAAGAGATTAACACAATTTAAAACAAAAATTTGGGGCTGGGGATTTAGCTCAGCAGCACAATTCCTGCCTGGCAAGCATGAGGTCGTGAGTTTTATTCCCTGTACCAAAAGAAAAAAAAAAAAAAAAACAGTCTTTAAGAGTTGATTAGGTTGGTTTCTTCCTATTTTTTTACTTTATGTAAGAACCCTAAAATTTCATATTCAAATAGGATAATAATAATTATAACACAGTGTATCATTATCTTCAAAGTAGAGACTCAGAGTACAGGGCACAAAACAAAAAGATTCTTACACACAAGAAACAGACAGTAAATATCACTAATAACAATAAAAAACAAACAAAAACCAAAATATTTACTTTCAGTAAACTAAGACAAACTAGTACTATAGTGACCGTTGTATTTCGCACTGCAGATTGAGTGCAAACTCCTGAAGTACAGACTCTGTTTTTCCTCATTGTACAGCCAAGGCAAAGGTAAACTTTAGAAATAACAGTTGCTAAGAATAAGTGAATAAATTAAACGTTTCCCAGTTACTCTTTTTGTCAGTCAGTCACAAATATCCCACTAATACTGTTCATAATTTTTAAATTTGGACTTTTATAGAACAGAGAAGTGGAAAACAATTTAAGCATTTATAAAGTCCAATTGCCTGTGTATTTAGTTAATTTTCTCTGAAAAACTCCAATGTGAGTCCTTCTTTATTCAGGAATCTCCCCAACTTAAGCATTGAAGTGTGAGATGAAAGACATTTTCCCCTTCTATACCTTTTCTCCCATAAGAATGTCCTACATATTTTACCCACAGTAAATTCTTTAATAATATACTTACCACTTGAAAACTTCAAAAGCTATAGAATGTGTCAGAATCTATATTTTAAGGAAAATTCAAACAGAGCCAAGAAGTACACATTATACAGGAGGCAGTAAAATCTATCACCATTTATTGTTCCACTGGAAAGACACTATCATACCTATATTAACTTTGCCTTTGCTTTTATTTTTTCTTATTCAAACTCACATTGAAATTTTTATGTAAAAGTCCCCCTAGGGCTGGGGATTTAGCTCAGCGGCAAAAGTGCCTGCCTGGCAAGCGCAAGGTCGTGAGTTCGGTTCCTGGTACCGGAGAAAAACCAAAAAAATAAAAATAAAAAATAAAAATAAAAAATGAAAGTCCCCCTAAAAACTGTGCTTTTTAATATAGTGATTGAAAATATATTTAAAAATTTGCTAAATTTTGTTTACTGAATATTTACTAACTTTTCCAATAGAAGAAAAAATATAATTTGACTCAAGCATATTTTCTGCTAACATTTTTAAACTTAAAGAATTAATTTTTGCATATTATCAGAAAAATCATTTTAAACTGAGACAAGTTAGAGAAACTAAAGTGCTCTAGTAGTCCTATTTTTCGTTGCTGTCTTTCTGAGATAGGGTGTCTATGCAGTTCAGGTTATCCTTGAGTTTACTTTGTAGTCCAGGCTAGGCTTAAACTCGAAAGGATCCTTCTTCTTTATTAAATTTTGATATATATAATAAAGTTCAATATTTTCCTGAGAAACTATGAAAACATAAAGCACTTAATTCATTTTTTATTCTTGACTTAAAATTTCCTAAAATACCTTATTTTAATATATGCTAAAAAGAGGAGTTTAGCTCAGCGGCACAGCGCCTACCTGGCAAGCAAGAGGTTATGAGTTTGATTCCCGGTACCAGAAAAAAACAAAAACAAAAACATATATACTAAAAAGAAATTTTGTACAATTTTAAGTATTTCAAACAGTGAAATATTAATAAGACCAGAAAAATAAAACCATGTACTCATAATTACTGTGATATAGTTTTAATGACAGTAAAGGAAGCATTGATGTACTTTGGAAGTAATTCAATTATATAATTATAAGGATGTAGAAATGACGGTTTAAGCTATAGAATTTGTAGAAATAAAATGAAGATTTGAATTGACCTTAGGTAAAAGACATATGTAGCAAGGAAATCACATTAATAGTAACAGAAAAATTAGTTTTAATGACAAATATACCTCTAATAGATATCCAGAACAGTGTTATATTTTAGAGAACACAGTTAATTCAGAGTAACAGTAACAGAAGAATGATATTATTGTTGCCATTTTACCAATCCTTTTCAGATAGCAGTTGTTGTATTATTATGTCAATTAATAAACATGAAATTGGTGACATTAACAAACAACTCTGTGAAGGCACATATATATAAATTTACAGAAAGATAATACTCGATAGTCTCAATAAAATAGCAGTAGTATGAAATTTTTGATGGGTAAGCATTAATATTAATATGAAGTTTCTTAGAAATGTAGCATTTTAGACCACTCTAGATTTCATTAATTAACCATCTAAAATTTCACAAGATACTCAAGTAACTCTTAAGTAAGACTTAAGATATTCTTCTTTCACTATTTTAAAAATAAAAGGAAGAGGGGCCTGGGGATTTAGCTCAGCAGCACCGTGCCTGTCTAGCAACCTCGAGGTTATGTGTTCAATTCCCGGTCCCCCCAAAAAAATAATAATAAAAAAAGGAAAACATTACAAACAGACAACCATTTACAAAATAGCAAAACAACAATACAAACAATACACAGTTACAAATAAAGTGGCAGGAAATTAACAGTGCTTGTTGTATTACATATTGATATCTTCAAAGTGGTTTCTTAGGAAAACAAATAGAGAAATGCAATATTGATCAATCAAGGAATCATTAACTGTTGTTTTCAGCAAAGAGATAGAAGATAGTAGTTTAACTATGTTAACTATCCTGTATATACATACATAAAAAGTTTCTCCTTTCCCTTCTGTTTTCCAACATCCCAGTTACCCTTTACCCTTGAGCATTTTCCTTTCATTTCACAATGTCTATTATAACTCCTAGTTTTTATTCACTCTTTCAGGTTTTACACTAGTGAGACAATGTGGTGCTTGCACATGCAGGTCTAATTTATTTCACTTATGAGTATGGTCTCTAGTTGTGACCAGTTACCTATGTAAATGGCCTCAATTCACCAGTCAAAAGAAACAGACTGGCAGAATGGATTAAAAAACAAAATCCAATGATATGCTATATACAGGAAACACATTTCACTCAAAAAGAAATCCATAGACTGAAAGTCAAAGGAAGGAAAACAATCCTCCATGCAGCAAGAACCCAGAAAAAAGCAGGTGTAGCTATTCTCTTTGCAGACAATGTAAATTTCAAACCAAGAGCAATCAAAAGAGATAAAGAAGGTCACTACATACTTGTCAGGGGAAAACTGCAAGAGGATGAGATAATAATCATAAATATGTATGCACCAAATATCAGAGCTCCAAACTATATAAGACAAATCTTAACAGGCATGAAAACCCATATAATTAATAACACTACTGTAACAGGGGACCACCACACCGCATTGACACAAAGAGATAGGTCAACTGGACAAAAAATCAGTAAGGAAATAACAGATCTGAACTAAAGCTGTGAACAAATGGACTTAGTAGATGTCTACAGAGTGTTCCACCCCACAACATCAGAATGCACATTTTTCT
Organism: Chinchilla lanigera; assembly: GCF_000276665.1. Classification (NCBI taxonomy): domain Eukaryota; kingdom Metazoa; phylum Chordata; class Mammalia; order Rodentia; family Chinchillidae; genus Chinchilla; species Chinchilla lanigera. The sequence continues at coordinate 24,267,894 of NW_004955405.1, read as the reverse complement.
CAGCAGCACGTGGGTCTTTCTCTAAAATAGACCACATCTTAGCCCATAGAGCATACCTTCCGAAGTGCAAAAGAATTGAAATTATCCCGTGCATATTGTCTAACCGCAGTGCAATGAAATTGAAAGTTAATGATAAAAGGAACTCCAAAACCTCCATAAACACTTCGAAATTGAACAATAACCTCCTAAATAATCAATGGATTACAGAAGAAATTTAAAAAGTACCTACAAGCAAATGAAAATGTAAATACAATTTACCGGAATCTGTGGGATGCAATGAAAGCAGTCCTCAGAGGGAAATTTATAGTGGTGAACTCACACATAAGGAAAATAGAAAGAGAACAAATTAACAGCCTAATGCTGCATCTTAAACTTTTAGAAAAAGAGGAGCAAGTCAGGTCCAAAGCCCAAAGAAGGGAGGAGATTATAAAGATTAGGGCAGAAATTAATGCAATCGAGATGAAGAAACCCCCCCCCCAAAATAAATGAATCAAAGAGTTGGTTCTTTGAAAGAATAAATAAAATTAATAAACCCCTAGTCAACCTTATCAAAAAAAGGAAGGAAAGAACTCAAATTCATGCAATAAGGAATGAAAAAGATGAAACTACTACAGATTCCACAGAAATTCAGAAGATCATTAATACCTACTTTGAAAATCTTTACTCCCATAGGATAGAAAATTCAGAAGGAATGGACAGATTCCTAGATATGTACAAATTACCAAGGTTGAGTCAAGAAGATATAAAAATCCTGAACAATCCAATATCAACTAATGAGATTGAAAACATGCTTAAAAACCTATCGACAAAAAAAAAAAAAGACCAGGCCCTGATGGATTCACAGCATAATACCAACACTCCTCAAACTCTTCAATGAAATTGAAAAGGAAGCAATTCTCCCTAACTCATTTCTGGAGGCAATCATCATACTGATACCAAAACCAGAGAAAGATCCAACCAAGAAAGAGAACTACAGACCAATCTCCCTAATGAATGTAGATGCAAAAATACTCAATAAAATACTAGGAAATATAATGCAGCAAATCCTCAAGAAAATCACACATTATGACCAAGTCAGATTCATTCATCTATAAATGTTATATGCCATATCAATGGAGCCAAAGACAAAAACCACATGATCATCTCAATAGATGCAGAAAAAGCTTTCAACAAAGTCCAACATGCATTCATGATAAAAACTACAGAAAATAGAAATAGATGGTCTTTACTTCAATCTGATCAAAGCCATCTATGACAATCTGATATTCTTCTTTAATACTAGTTTTGGTGTCTAAGAAGAGGGCTGTATTTTCAGCAGAAAACTGTGAACTTTCTATGTACCCATAAAAATAAACAGAATATTGCTTAAGAAAACTTGGATAACATTTACAATCAGTTGAAAATATGCAGTGAGAACTTGAAAATAATTTTTCATATAGACTAAGAAAACTGACAAGAATATTCTAATTTGAACTTTTCAGAACTCTGGAAATTAAAACCTGCAAACAAAAAAAATAAAATAAAAAAAATAAAACCTGCAAACAATTTAGTGAGTGGATATTTAAAAATATACAAATATCAGTAATATCATTATGCTTCATAGAGTTATAACTTGCCCTGCTGACATCTCCTCCACTCAAATTCCGTGACTGCTCCTCTAAGTAACCATACAAAAATCACAAGGCTGGATGTCACTAAGAGAAGATGCTATTCCTTCAAAGCCTCATTTTCACTGAGTTATCATCATGTGATACATCTCTCAGTTCCCTAAAGTCCTCTTTTACTAAGGTGCCTTTACTTGAAATGACACAGAGGTTCCACAGGGCAAAAATCTCTTTTCCCTGAGAGTTTGTTTTAAAACCGGTCATAGGTTAGTAAATTCATGCATGATTGAAGTAATTGGAGGAAAGAATCATACTAGCCAAAAAATGTAAAAGGGAAAGCTGAGAAATGAGACTTCTATCTCGGTTTTAAAATCTTGGACATATATTTAGATATCTAGAAAGACATTCATACAGGTAGCTGAGTATGTCATGTCCGGGGATGATCACTGCTGCTCTGCAGGCAGCTTACCAGGATTTATAAATTCCATCTCAGGAAAGCACCAAAGAAGCAGAATTTAAAACAAAGAAAAAAATATGGGAAGGAAGATAAAGGAGAATATATATAGCTACCCTGATAAGAATCAGGGTAGGGGACTTCAGAGTCCCTATCCTTCTTTTCAGGGCCTTATCTTTTGGGTGGACAGCAGGTTGGCAAGGGGTGGTGCTTTATTCATCATTAGCTTAGAGTTCCTAAGGGGGTATGTAGATATCTATTGTATGCTATAATTATGTGATGAATATAGTTAGCTATAGAGAGCCCTTCCCAGTCCTCATCACAGACCAGGAAGTTTATATTTGTAATTCCATGAAAAGTTACTGGAATCCTAGAGGGTTAATTCCAATCTACCACTTCAAGTGAAATTCACTGTGAGAATAAAGATACAAAGGCATATTTGTAGTTATGGGGAGCCAAAGGGTCCAAAGCTCAGTCATGATGATGGCCATCCAGAACAAAGGCCTCCACCCAAGGCCAAACCCAGGTTTTATTCATTCATGAGGAAGTGGGTGGCTTGAGGAGTAGTGACTGTGATAACCATGGGAAGTAGGTGAGTGCCACGAGCTGGGCTGGATAGGAGACCTGAGATCACCTCTGCAAATGTAGAGAGAAAGATATGCAGAAAGAGTAATCTGCATAGCACAACTGAGATAGAATCTAATGTTGTGGGGTCGGTGCTTCAGCTCTGATGTGTAATCTTGGAAGTCATAGCCTTTATCTGGAGTCTTGGTCCCAGTGAACAGTACAGCATGGAGCATTGGCTCATACATCCTGGCTCACTCCTGGGAACAGCGTGGATCTGGGGAAACACAACTGCCATCTTCAAAGACTATCATCAGCACCTCAGCTAGACCAATATGCATTGCTTAAAATCAACACATGGAAATAGGGTCAAGCTCAGCCAAAATGGAGGCAATTGCTCCTCTTTCAAGGACAGTCACCTAGGTGGTCCTCCACAGTTACCGTAGAGTGGATAATATGGTGAACCTAGAGCAAATGCATATGTATATGTATATGTGTGTGTTAGAAGATAGGTGCGAGTGCATGCTGAATAAGAGCTTTCCTTAAAGTTAGTCAGCCTCCCCTCCACCCTCTGCTTCCTCTGCCTTCTGTAGGAGGCTGAGGTGGCTCATGGTGTGTGCACTTGGCTTGCTCTGTGCTCTGCCTGGGTTCCCTCTCTCTAAGTCCCTAATGCCACAGTGCTACCTATTGTCTTTTCTCTTTCTCTATCCCTCTCTTTGAAATTATTTCCAGGAGAATTTCTTTAGCAAAATTTTACCTCCTTTTAGTTATGATTACCCAGAAGACTTGATGAGGCTCCTGTTCTATTTTCTTGTCTGTGGTCCCTTGCCCCTACAATTACATGCCCAAGGTCATTCTCAGGTCAGTCAGAAGGACTGACCCTTTCTCCTCCCAGTATCTGAATTATCTGATTGATATAAGCAGGATGTAAGAGCTAAGATGGGGTTGAACACCTGCTATAGCAATGAAGGTGTGCTCCAACCTGCATGTAGAGAGCTTGGCAAAAGAAGGGAAGTTACTGACTTTGGCAATATAGGGAAATCTTTATTGAATCATTTGACCAATAAGCTAAATGAGACCTCAGTGGCCATACACTATTAAAAATATAAGCTCTACAGAATTAGTTCAGAAAAGTTTTCAGACGAACCAATAATGACAAGCAGCAAGAACAATAATCTTGGAGGAGCTATTTCATTGTATTATTTTGGTTTTGGGGGTTTGGGGGGGCTTTTTTTGCTTTGTTTTGTTTTGTTTCTGGTACCAGGAATTGAACTCAAGACCTTGCATTTGCCAGGCAGGTGCTAAATCTGAGACATGTAAAGAAACAAAACACTATTGTCTCCATACATGGAAAAGAACAATTAATTGTCATTGTTGCTGAAAAAGTCCATTGGCCACTAACGCTATCCATTGGATTTTCTAAGTAAGGATTTAAATTAGCTCTTTTAAATATCCTTAAGCAAAAAAAGGAAACACCATTTAAGAAAGAAAGTTAGAAAATGTGAATTATTTAATCCATTAGAAATAGTATAATCAGAACTCTTTTATAAGTGCACATTCTGAAGTTGAAACTTTAGTATTGAAAAGAAAAACTTCCTTGAAGAAGCACAACAGCGTTTTTAAGCTTTCAAAACTTGTGCCAGGGATCTTGGTGACATGTCCCTTGAGCTTTCCTGTGTTTAGAAATGCAAAGAGAAAACTCTAAGAAAAAGAAAAGCCTCAGAGTCCCATGGAACACTGCCAAATACCATAGCAGAGTGGACATTCGAGAAGAATCAGGGAGCAAACAAGGGGCAAGAGGAATATGTAGATAAATACGAATTTCCCACTTTCATGGAAAATATTAATTTATACATCCAAGAAACTCAACAAATTACAAGTCAAATTATATCAAGAAATTCAGTGCAAGACACATTATGATTACTTTTTAAATCAAAAGACAAAAAATATTGAAAGCAGCAAGAGGGAAGTGATTTATTATATATGAGAGGTTTTAATAAGATTAAAAGCAAATCCCTTAAGCAACATGATAGAGAGGAGAATGCAGTGGGATGATATAATGGAATTATTGAAAAAGAAAAAAAAAATTCAGCAAGAATTCTCTCTCAGTAAAACTGCTTTCAGAAATGAAGAATTAATATGCTTACAGATGAAAAATGAAAAAATTTATTGTGAGCCAACCTTTTGTACAAGAAATACTAATAAGAACCCTATAGACACAAATTTTTTAAAAATGCTGGACAATAATAGTTATCCACTTGAAAAAAATAAAATACAGCAGTAATATATCTTATAAGTACAAAATCTACACACATATATATATATACATACTTATTACTTATTTTATCTGGTTTAAAATAGCAGTAAGTACCCATAATAATAAATGTGTGTTAATGAGCACAAAATATAAAAAATGTAATTTTTCATAATAAGAAAAGCACAAAAGAGAACAGAATAAATTACTCTATGTAGAATCTACATTTTTGAATAATATAATAAATTGGAAATATTCTAAAGTAGAGTATTAAAGATGATGATGCTCATGTTATTTCTTGAGATGATCACCAGAAAGCAACCCAAAAACTATAGGGAAAATGTGCAAGAGGATGTAAATAGTGTACTAAAAATAGGCACATACACAAACATATGTACATAAAGACAGTAACAAGAAACAGAGAAGCAAAAGATACATATAAAAATAAATAGTAAAACAATCTACTGCATAAATAATTATAAAATTAAATTAAATATAAGTTGATTAAATGCCCCCACCCATGAAAAGACTAGCAGGATGCATTAAACATTATCTAACTCTATTCAGCCTCCAAAGACACACTGTATTAAAAAACAAAAGATGTTGAGACTACAGATGCATCTTATTCAATAATGTTAACTAAAGTAACCCAAACACAAGCTTAAATATCATAAGATTGCTCTTATAAGAAAAACTGCATATATCATGAAATAGAAGACAAATAACAGGGAAAAAGAGGAAGAAAAAAGATACTGTAATCAAGCATAGATAATACGGTATCTAAAAATGTACCCTGACAGTACAATTGTCTTATATGCTTTAAATATTCTTTGGACTATTGTTCTGTTATGTATTATCATATATTCTTCATATGCGATAATTAACTTAATGAAGTCTTTTAAGATAATTTAATGAATCTGGTACTAGAAAAATAAAAAAGAAGTGGAAGTGATAAAGAAAGCAAAAGAAATGTGTTATAGACATGTACCAGCCACCTACAGTGAATGTAATCGTATGTACTGCAAACTTATACTAATAAAAGTAAAAAAGACACATAACAGTATAAAAGATGTACTACCTATAGAGCACCAGAGAAAGGTAGATTGAGGTACTACAGTAAACTAGTAAAAGAGAAAAGAGATTTCAACATGAACATTTCTAATAGAGTCAAAGTAGCACATAAAAACTGGTAAAATGTACAACATACCAATAATATCATAATTTTAAATAAATGCAGCCAAGAACAAAAGTAGTCTATCCAAAAAGATCAAACTTAATTATTACCTAGATGCTCTGAAAATGACCATCAGTTTTTGTAAACTTGAGGACAATGGAACCTTTTAAATTACTACATGAGTTTGTTATTAAGAAATCTACACTGAGGTCAATTAGCCCAGATTTCTTAATGGAAAATTATGAGACAAAGGAAAAAGCTTTGCCTAGCACATGCTATGCAGTTGTCTTGTTCTTTTGATCTGTATTTTACTTTATAATAAAAGTATAAAACCAATATTGTTATAAGTGAAACTTCTTACATCTTTAAAAATAAATGTTGAGATGCAATGTATACAAGTTTGGATTTGGATATACTATGAAGACTTAGTTCTATCTACTTTATTAAAATAGAAGTGAAAAAGAAAACCAATATTATAATAGCTAGCTGATCAGACAATAGTGCCTCAGCTTGGATACACACTACACTCTTATGTATGCACTATATCTGTATATATGTATACAGTTTGTGTATCTGTATATACATATATAAATATGTCATGTTTCTTTAAAAGCAGCAAAACTTGATTCTTTGTTGCATTTACATTAAAATATACATAAAAGTTCTTAAAATGAACTCCAATGACAACAATTGATTTATAATGCAATTTTCTTTTGTGTATTCTTTCAGAATCTTCTGCCATACACAATAAGAAATACTATGATTTTGACTCATTTTGTGTGTGAATTTGAATACAAGCATAGATTTTATATTTTATCATAAAAATACATATACAAATTATCAAGATACTCATTTAGTGTATTATGTAATAATGTAATATTGATCACATATATAATGTAATATTGATAATATGTATAATTTTCTTCCAAAGTTAATGATAATACAAAAATTAAGATACATTTAAAATTACATTCAAGCTTTAGTGAGAAGAATCTCAAAGCAACCTTTCTTTTTTATTGTGTTCTTTTTGACTCTTGAGTTTGTCGGGGCCTTACTTACTCTGTCAATTTCATTTTGATGAGATTTCATCATACCAACAATTGCAGGTAACTTAAAATAAGAAGACTCTATGCTAGCTTTGTAATAAAGCCATTTCACTTAATAAGGGCACCATAAATTGCTTGCAGATTACTGATGACAGGAGCTATTGATATTCCACATGACTAGTCATTAACTAATCTTTCCTTTTATCATTTAAATAAGATTTGAGAAGAGTTTCTAAGGCCCAGATATTTCAACTACAGAAAAACATAGCTAAGGTTAATGAAGCATATGACCTTTTAGAAAATAATTAATTCAGTGTGAATTTTCCTAGAATTTGACTACTGTATCTGTCAAACAACAATCGCAAGTTATGTGTGCACAGACATATGTGCTTCCCTCTACACACATATGTACACAACAGCCCCTTACTCTCTCTTCCTGCATCAGAATGCCATCATTTTAAGATAGAAAAAAAAAAAACCTATGAAGTAATAAAACTGCCTACTTGCAATGCTATTTCTTCATATTATTAATATGTCACATACTACAAATATATTTATTCACATTTTTGGCTAGTTCTCTCTGTGCAAGATCTTGAAAATAAGAAATCTATCTTTCATATATTTGTGCCTGTGTGTGTGTGTGTATGTGTGTGTCTGTATATGTGTGTGTATTTAACTTCCTGGAACAGATATTGACATATGAAAGTGAATTGTAAACTTGAATTTTTCATTATTTACTGGGCTATAGATTTAATTACATTTTTCAGATTTCAAAAATATTTGCTATTTTTATGCTCTTGGTTTTTACAAAATATTTTTCTTTATCATTCAAGCTAGTGTGGAGATATAGTGTAGTATTCTGTTTTTTTTAAATATGTAACAATACAAAATTCTAAGATTTCATCTTAGAGCAAAGTTAAAGAATAGTTTATCATGCAATAATTTAGATTTTTATGTTAAAATAATAATTTTTATTTTAAAAATGACAATTTAGACATTCTGAGTTTAATTAATTTTTTTATTTCTTAAGAGGTACATGGCATTGGAATGCTTTTTCAATCTATATTCTTCAGTTTCTTTAAAATAGGTACAATAATAACAATATTGTAAGAATTGAATTAGTTGATATATCAAAAAACTTAAAATACCTGATATATACCCAATGTACAATACTTGTCAGTGATAATGTAATGATGATAAAAAGGATTATATAGTGTAAAAATCATGACACTTTACCATATTTATTTTCTGACAATTTGTATATACAGCATACTTGTTCAGAACATTTTTTCATGAAAGTTGTACATGAACTGTGAATTCCCACATTTTTTACCTGCTTCTTTTTTGTTGACATAGCTTTACCAGGTCACTGAACAATATAGACCTGAAATCATATTTAATAATGATATTTTTATTTTTTAAACTATAACCACAAATACTCCAAATACTGTAGTAGTAACATAGGTATCCATTATATAATGAAAATGTATTTGTCTGCATTTAAAATTTGAATTTACTTTTAAAGAAAGTATAAATTTCTGTGCATCTTGAATATAATTTTAAAGCATGTTCAAATTTCTTGTTGGCTCAGTTACTTTCTTGTACTGAAACACGATATCCACCAATCACAACTTAAAGGAAGGGTTGATTTTGGCTCACAGTTGGAAGAGGTTTAAGTCCATTGTCCAGCGGAGGGAGGGATGGCAGAGGGGCATGCGGAGGAGAAACAGCTCTTGGCATGGCAGTAGAAAGCACAGAGGTCAAGGGAGTAGGGAGATATACACCCTTCCAGGCTACACCTCCAGGGACCTACCTCCTCCCACCAGGCTTCAGCTCCCAGTTGGACGGTTAGCTATAAACTCCTCAGTGGACCAATTCACTGATGAGTGTCATGCCTCATTACCCAATCATCTCCCCAAAAGCCCTAACTATGACCATGAGAGGCTTTGGCAGGATATCTAGGTATAAAAAATAACACTGCTCAATTATTTTACTTTGAGTATTCTGTACAATTATGTTTGATCCTTTTGCATCCAAACTGTATTTAGTAGTACTGTATGAAATATTTTATCTTGAGGACTGTACAAAGATCTTTTGTATTGTTTCATTTAATCATTAAGACATTAAAATTTTTGCATTAGTGTATTCTTCCCATTTTACAGTTGACAGTGCTAGGTTTATTGGGTTTAAATTTACCAAAGTTTTTCCAACAAATAAGTAGAAATATTTGGAAGTTGAAAACAAGCATTCTGACTAGTACATTACTCCTTAATTTCCAAGTGATAATATTTCAACTATATAGGTTTGTCATTTTTATAATGCTCATTAAAATATATTGAGTTATAAGCTGAATTCTAACTTTGACTTTATATTTTAAATGTCTTTTAAGATACTGAACAATTTATGCATGTGTTTGTACAGATGATTAGGTATATATTTCATTTATTGACTGCCTAAAAAATAATTCAATTTTTTTTGCTTTATAGATACAAGGATAAACTAATGGATTTAATTGTCTACATCTTACACATGTACAAAAACAGGATAAAATGTGCCAAATATAAAATTCAACATTAATCTGACTGCACTACATATGCCCCAGCAGAAAACCTCTTTTCACAATTAAACAAAGGCTCTATTTGTAAAGGGAGGAAAAAACACCTTAACAGAGTATCAATCTTCTTCAGCAAAATAGAAAGCAATTGTCATTTATGCAATTCATAAAATTACTTTAACCTCCCTGGGCATTAGTGTGTATCTGTAACTTAGGTACTTAATTACTTGTAGTCAAGAGGGAGTCTTAAACACTTCCCTGACTTTCTGTTTGATAAAGAAAGAGGTCTCATTATTACAGACAGTGCTAGTGAGCTTTTGGAGTCAGAAGGGACAATGGCAGTATAGGAGCAAAGAGAGAAAAATTATGACACAGTCTTATTTTTCAGTTTATGCATTGATGGAAATTTCTGATTCCCAATGTACAGCAGGTACTATTTCGCAAGTCCCCCATAAACTGAAGCAAATTTTGTAGCAATCATGCTAAAGTATATATGATTTAAATTGATCTCATTATGGAACCTGAAGTGCTTTTATTCCCTCCCTGTTGTATTTCCTTTCTTAAAGTAGACTTTATTCACTCAATAAGGAAAGGCTGTAGGTAACCAAAATAGGAAATCTTAACCTAGACTTTAACAATAAGTGATAAACTAAGTAAAATTATTCCAATATTTTAAAATAACACTAAGCACCATTTTGTTATTTTCACTAATCTTCCTGGACTACTTTACACAATTTTTCACCACTCTTAAAACCAATGAATGGCAGACTCTTAGAATTCACATTGCAAACTATGTGGTGGTGTGTGTGTGTGTGTGTGTGTGTGTTGTGTTTCAGTTTGTTTCACTTTAGGACAAGTTCACAGTTGTTATTAACTGTAAATTATTTTCTCCATCAATCTCTGGGCATGGATAAATGTTTAATTATCAGGAAATAAGTACTGTTAATAATCATTCTAACAAAGGTGTAGAAGTAGAAATAATCTACATTACCAGTTTTAAGGAGTTACAAGCACTGATCACAGGATTGGTTTGCCCATAGTTTGCCATTGCTCCCTGACTTTATGTCATCACTGATATGTTGGTGACTGTCTTACTTTACTTCTTTTCCTTCTTTTTTAAAAAGTACTTAATCATATGCCTACAGTTTAGTTTCTAGAATTTCAAAGTTTGTGTTTTCTTATTTTAAACAGAAAAAAAGTAAAAATAAGCATAGAACAGAGTTTAAAACAGGCTAGCAGGAGAGTAGCAATAACTAATAAATTGCATACTGTTATGTTCATAGTAGTTATTTGGAGTACAAGATATCGGTATGAAATATTGTCCACAAAAGTATTAGCACAAACCTTTCTTACAATGAACTGAGAGAAACTAGCTGTACATCTAAATTTTCTATCATGTATATTTATATTTTTTCTTCCTTTTCACTTCCTTCCTTTTTTTCTTTTCTCCCATTACACTGTTTCTTTTCAACAGTTTCTTCCTTATTCATAATATCTATTGTACATTTTGGATCTTATTTACTCATTCAGTTCTCACACTAGTGACACAATGCTATATTTACATATGTGAGTCTGATTTATTTCACTCATGAGTATGGTCTCGAGTTACATCCATTTACCTATAAAAGTCTCAAGCTTATCCTTCTCCATGGCTAGAGTATTCCATTATTTTTTTAAAAAAAAACAAAAAACAAAAGAAACCCACCTTTTTATTCATTCCCCAGTTGATGGGCACTTGGGTTGTTTCCAAGATTTAGCTGTGACAAATTCTGCTGCTATAAACATGGGTGCACATACATCACTGTAGTATGACGGTTTTAATTCTTCTGGGAAGAATCCCAGGAGGGAAATAGCTGGGTTGAATTAATTCTATTTTTTTAGGACTATCCACTGTGATTTCCACAGTGATTGCACCAGTCTGCACTGTCACCAACAGCGGTTCCTTTTTCCCCTCACCCCTTCCGGCATTTGTTATTGGTTGTTTTCTTGATGATAGTTGTTTTTTCTGGGATGAGATGGAATCTCAGTGTTTGTTGTTTTAATTTGTATTTCTCGAATGACCATTGATGTTGAATATTTTTTCATGTATTTATTTGCCATTTCTATTTCTTCCTTGGAGAAGTGTGTATTCATCTCAGATAACCATTTTTCAGTTGTGTCTTTGAATTTGGGGGAGTTGGATTGTTTTCAGTTCTTTATACGTTCTATGTATAAGTCCTTTGTGTGAGAGAAAACTGGCTAAAATTTTTTTTCTATGTCTGTGAGTTGGTTATCTTTTCACTGTGTTGGTGATTTCTTTTTTGTGCAAAAACTTGGTAATAAGGTGAGATATCATTTGTTGACTCTTTGTAGTATTTCCTGTGTGGTCTGGGTTTTGTTCACGAGCTGTCTACCTGCACCCATGTCTTCAAGATTTCTACCTATTTTCTCTTCCAGTATATTTAGTGCTTCTGTTTCTAAAAAATTATCAATATCTAGGTTCCTCCTGACTCCCTTCATTTCTGAATTGAATTCCTTATCAACAGTGTAAAAATAGAATACGTTTCATGGGAAAAGTCTATCTCTAGTTGATTCTATTTGTTTTTTCTTTGAGTATTTTATGACAATAAATGCACATTTTGCTGGTTTCTTCAACAATGATTATTTCAGAAGACTAAAATGCTTTCAAAATAAGAAATGAAGTTACAAACCTCTTAGTTTGTACTAAAAATTACATACTACAAAGTCCGTGTCCCTCAAAGTAAATTATATGAGAATTAATAAGATAGAACGCTTAGAATTTTTAAGATAAAAGAAAAAAATTCCGTGGAAGTAAAGTTTTAGCTACATAATAATACATGAAGTAACTGATGGATGAAAATAAATCAAAGTGATTATTTTTTATCAAGCTTTAATTAAGGAGAACAAATTTTTAACTGAGTTAAGCATAATACTTAACTGAAGCAGACACAGCCAGAATCTCTGGTATCTGGGAAACTCTTTGAACTCAGAAGTAGGGCAAAAAGAGTTCGATCTCTCCTGAATAGAGTTGCTAAACCAGAAATCTTAGGAAGTTGCCATCAGCCAGTTTACCGAAAATTCTATACAACATTAGGAATTATTTCTCACAGACCTAAGGATCCAATTTTCTGGAAATTCAAAGTTTTGGCAGGCAGTAATAATATTGAGGGGGTGTACAGTTGCTAGAGGGAGATAGTACAGGGAAACAATTACTATATAGGATATTTTGTCAGCCCATTCTGGTACCATAATTGGCTGTCCTAATGGGATCATTTTGTAGGAAGTTAGAACATTAAATTAACTTTATAAAGAGGTAGTATATGTATATTTTAAGAAAATTTCTACTAGAAGCAGTTAAAATGCAAAAAATTGGTATTTATATAATATATACTAAAATGTTTATATTAGAGAATACTATTTTAAAATTATTAACTAATATTGTAATTAGTAATTATAAAATCCTAATGGTTAAATTATTAAATCATATGATCTGAAAAGCCATTTTCCTTCATAATATTTTTAATAATAACAGTTAACTTATAATCTACATGAATAATTGTAAATAGAAGGCAGTATCTCCTTTATCCAGTGTAATTTTCTATACAAATATTTCACCCTATCTTTTCTGCATCATATTAAGAGGTCACTCCTTTACCTTGAGAAATTTACTTTGTAGCTCTCTATATTTTCTCCTAACCAAATCCCAGTATTACCATATAGCTGACTTAATTTTAAGACGCAGATATTACAGTCTATTATTTGTATTGTGTACTTCTGATTTTGTTCCTCCAACTCACCCTCTTCCTTTCCTGCCTTATTAGAATATACTTAATATACATTTTAATGGACACTTTGGCTTCCTAGTCATAGTATTTGTATTTTTGTTATTTTTTCAGTGTTTTATTCTAGGAGGTACAACATAAAGTACATACTGAAGTTGTCACAATTTATCTCAATTTAAACATATATTTCAGATAAAATAAGCATATTATATTTAAAATAAGATGTATAACCTTATAAATAACTTTATATTCTCTTATTACTATCTTTGTTATCATTGTCATATCTATCACTTGTTTGTACATGAAAAGGTTCATCAGATAAAGGTTTTCAATTTAAACAATTATATGTATTTTAAAGAAAGTAGAAAAATAATCTTTTGTATTTATCCAGATGTTAGCAATTTCTGTTACTATCCTACCTCATTTTTTTTTTTTTTTTTGGTACCAGGTATTAAACTCAGGACATGATGTATGCCAGCCAGGCACTTCCACCACTGAGCTAAATCTCTGACCCTTTGTTTTTTGTTTTTACAAATTTCAAATTTTATTTCATAATTTGAATTTCCCTGTTCCAGTTTTCATATAATTTTAAGATGAAAGGAAAAAGAAATATATATATTTATACACAAGATAGTTATACAAGTAGTTTCCTTTAGTTCATTGAAATAAATGTTTGTGTTATTGTTTGGACAAGATTTAAGGCCCATATCTTGTATTCTGAATAACTCTTGTGAAGATAAGACTATGCAATGTGTTAATTATTGTTACTTTCTTACTAGCCTGTTTTGAAACTCTTGTTATTGTTATATTAATTTATTCTGTTTAAAATGAAAAATCTACTATGATAACAACAGCACAGTACTGGCCAAAACAAAAACAAAATAAAAATAACAGACCTGAGGATCAATGGAATAGATTAGAAGATGCAGAAACAATTCCAAACACACTCAATCACCTTTATCTTTGTTAAAGGAGCCAAACACATTCCTTGGAAGAAATATAGCATCTTTAATGGTGCTGGGAAACCTGGCTTTCCACAGACCAAAGATTAATGCTGGACCCATATCTCTCACCATCCACTAAATTAAAATTGAAATGGATCAAAGATCTAAGTATTGAAATAGAAACACTAAATCTTTAGAAACAGTAAATCTGGTGGAAGATACACTAGGTAGAACTCTTGAAGACATACCTGTAGGCAAATACTTAGTATACAAGATACCAATCAGATAGGAAATATTAAAAAGAATCAATAACTGGGATTTCATTGCATTAAAATGCTTTTGCACAGCAAAAGATACCACCAACAGAGTGAAGGAACAACCCACAAAATGAGAAAAATAATTGCCAACTATTCCTAAAACAAAGGACTTATATGTAAAATATATAAAGACCTCAACAAAAATCAGATCTCATTCTGGTTAACAGCTCTATCAGTTATCACCAACTGTTCAAATTAGAATTTGTAGTAGTTTTATTCTTACATGGAGAGAATAAATTTTTTTATTTTGGATGTGTTTACAAAAATGCCAAGTAGACAGCAGTGTATGTGATTCTGAGTTAAAGTTTTGATGGCAGATGTGCATTTAGACGTAACACTATAACTAGAAAAGTAACATTACCCAGAGACTAGAAGAAAAGGGTAGAAGCATTGGTCATTCCAATGTTATTAATAATGCAGAAAAAGATATCACCTAATACAGACTAAATCACAATTTTAGACATTGTGGCTCCAGTGCATAAACATGATGGTAGAAGGATATGGTGGGGGAGAGATGTGCAAACCATGGCAGGCAGGAAACAGACAGAGAGGGAAGGAGCCAAGGACAAGAACACACCCTTCTGAGTTATGCCTCTCTTATCCACCTCCAAATAGGCCCCAACTGCTACCAGCTCATTCAACTACTGAACTTATCAAGGGAGTTCACAAGCATGACAATCTTGGGAAACCTCTTAGAGCTACATTGTAACAACAATCTACAAAAGCTATGGTGCATTTAGATTTCTGCTGAATAAACATACACACTGCACTCTATCGTAAGAATCACGGAAATTTTCTCTATTCTGATTGGAAAAGGTAAGCTTTCCTCAATTACACAGAAATCTGTTTTCAATTGAAAATAAATCATTTGGCGCTGGGGATTTAGCTCAGCGGCACAGCACCTGCCTGGCAAGTGTCAAGGTCCTGAGTTCAATTCCTGGTACCCGAAGAAAAACAAAAACAAAAACAAACAAACAAACAAAATGAATAAATCATTGACTTGTCCAGCTAAAAATGTGTTTGTTTTGAATTTTTTGTGTCATACTTTATATTTGTATAGATTGTATAATGAAAATATGTAATGTATTTAAAGGCAAATATTGAAATATTCTATCCTTATGCATATATACATATATTATTTAAACTTAAATTTAAGATTTTATTTCCATTCATGTTTAACTGACCCTCTACTTGTCTATGGTCACATGAATCTTCACAGAATGAAAGAAATAAAACTTTATAGATGCATTGATGAATTTAGTGGCAATTGTGTCTATTATATGTCATCTTGAACATTATTAGCCATGTCAAGGACTTTTTCAGTGTGAGAAACATGTTTTAAACATTAATATTTTATATTCAGTGTGGCTGATTTATATAAATAACTGCTTATTAGTAAAATTTAAACAGGTTGGAAATATATAGAAAACAGACATTTTAAATTTCCAAATGTTTAAGCAGAATTAGGAAAGAAAATGCTGTAATGATAATGTTTAGAGCAACTTAGGTTCACAGTGAAATTGAAAGATAATTATGAAGATTACCAGTATATATCTTTCCTTTTTTTTAAATTTTTTACTTCCTTTCTTGATTATCAATATTTTCCATCAGGGTGGTACATTAGCTAAAACTGATAAAACTACATATTATAATCACTGAGATTTCATAGCTTACATTAGGTATCATGCTAGGTTTGTATTGTTTGAGTTTCAGCAAGTGTATAAGGACATAGATCTCTCAGTGAATATTATGAAATACTGAATAAGTCCGTATACCCTCAAAATTCTCACTCAGTCCGCTCTCCTAAGCTCTCACAAACACTGCTTTTATTGCTGTTTCCATAGTTTTACCTTTTTCTGAATGTTGTCTCATTGAAATAATACAGCATACGACATTTTCAATTAGCTTTTTGTCCTTTAGTAATATGCATGTAAGGTTCCTGCATGTGCTTTTATATCTTCGCAGCTCATATTTTTCATGCTGAATTCTGCCCTATCGTCTGGATATAAGTTTACCTGTTCGTTTGCCTGCTGAGTGACATTTGGTTACTTCTACATTTTGGCAATTATGAATAATGCCGCTACAAATATCATGTGAAGATTTTTAGTACCCATGTTTTCCATTTATTGCTGTAGATACTATAGCATGTGATTTTTTCAATTTAAATGGTAAGAATATGTATAGTTCTGTATTAAACTGACAAGCTGCATTCCAAATCTCGTGTACATTTCTGCATTCCCACCAGCAATGAATGAGTCCCCTCTGCTTCACATTCTTGTCTGCATTTAGTGTTGATCATTCCAATAGGTCTGTAGTGGTGTCTCACTGTTTTAATTTGCAATTGTATGATGATATACAATCATGGGACATGTTCTCTCATGTTTATTGTCATCTGTATATCTGTACATCAATGTGTTAATATTGTTGACACCTTTTTTTTTTAACTGGGTTATTTCCTCCTATTGAATTTTAACAGTGCTGTCTTTCTTTTATCAGATGTTTGTTGCACATATATTTTTTTCTTTTTATTCTCATGACATAATCTTTTGTAAAGAGATTTCTGATTATAGCCAAGTCCATGTAATTGGTTCTTTCTTTCATAGACTGTATTTCCTTATTATATCTGAAATCTTATCATCATGCCTTAGGTAATGTAGGTTTTGTCTATGTTATCTTTTATGCTTTGTGTGTTGGAATTAGTTTTGTGATTCATCGTGTGTTAAATTTTGTAAAGAATGTAAATTCTATATCTAGATTTGTCTCTCTCTTTTTTTATGTGGGATGCCTCATTGTTCTGGCATAATTCTTTCACTGAAAGTGTTTTCACTGAAACAGGGTAGGCCATTGATATAGCAGGCATAGAACACACCTTTTATCATTTATTGGATATTTGGCAGTTGGTAAAATATCTAAATATTCTGAGATGGTTCTTCCATCTGCAGTGCAGGCTTAATGGTGTAGTAATAGCTTGGTGGTCCAAGGGCTCCAAGCTCAAACCTTCCACTATTCAAATAGCAAAGTGAAAATCAAACTTAAAAAAAATCTATACAAGCCGAGTGAGTCACACGTCACAACCTGCTGCAGACACAAAGGGGTGATGTTTCAGTCTAATCACGACTCCCACCTGGTCCACATATCGTGCTTCCGTTAGTACCTTAAAACATTTGTCATTGTGCTTTATTTTATTTTTTGCACTTTATTTTATTAGCATATTATAACCATGGGTCCAAAGTAGCTTAGTGGCACCATCAGGAAAACTAAGAGGAAAACTGTGAGAAGGATGTTAAAGAAAGAAAGCACTGTGAAATTTGTTAAAACCCTAATGAATAAATATAGAAATGTATTTCTTGGGCTGCTGAACCAATTATTTGGCTTTTCATTATTTCTTGTGGGAAAAATATGTTCAGCTCCTGAAATTTTCAGTGTTTAAACATGAATTTAGAACAAATTGAGTTTGACAATTGAGATATCACTGTACGTGTACTAACTAACTCAGAGAACTTCTGGAATCATCTAGCAAAATATTATGGATGTCAATGTGATTGGTAGGGTAAATGTAATATAAATATAATATATGATCTGTAATTGGATAGTAAAATCATTCTTACATGACAGTTATAAATTTATTTGCAGAAGTAAATGAAATTTTAGTACTCAGTAAATAATATGATATTTTGTGCTTAGATATTATTACTCTATTTTTATGAATCTTAATTCAGCATTAATATTTTACAAGATAGAATTCCTTTGTAGAAAATTAAATAAAAAACTACTGTTTATGGGAAAGAACTGAATATACTGGACTAGACTGTGTTATTTAACACTGATAAATTTTGAAGGATTGAGTCTTTAAAACTTCATTTTCATAAACGCATTTGCCCCGAGCATCTACAGAAATTTGAATGTACAATTAATGTAAAACTTAGTGTGGATGGATTGGGTCTATATGTCTGGATGGTTATTTCAAAGACTGACACTGCAATCAAATATAAGCAAGTGCAAATGTTTGCATGATAATGACCTCTACATTGAGCAATTTATGTATCACATCATTTTAAGTGCAGGTGCTATTTTATATATTCCCACTGCTTATTCTTTCTTACTTAAATACTGCAAAATGATTCTTAGTGTTTTAAGTAAACAATTATCCCTTAACTTTAGAGAACTTTATTAGATTAACAGAAGATTCAGCAGCAGCCCTGCATGACAGTCTATGTGGTTTAATGCCCCATATGTCCCAAATCACCCAGCAAACTTTGCTTGGAATCATTAGTGAGGCATGAAGGAGGAAATAATGCAAGTTGCTCCTCAGGTAGTACCAGTTTACTGTCTGCAAGCACCTGTGCAGAAACATGATGAGGAAAAACTTTAAAAGCACTCAGAGAAAACACTGCTTAAATGAAAATTCTTTAACTCTGTACTGTTGCTTTCTTAAGTAGCAGTGTTATTGAAACAGCATAAAAAATAGATACAGCACATGAGTCACAAAATTATATGTACTGATTTAAATAAAGCATTTCAGTATGCATTCTGAATTATACGTTCTGGATCTATTTCCAGCTTTTACTCTCTTCAGATCATATCCTAGGGTAAATATATATTAAAAAATACATCACCCTAATAAGGCAGTATTTTACTTAATATACAAAGACATAATATAGTATGTGTGGTGAGTTAACTAATGGTCAACTTGTAACACTAAGCTGAGCTGAATCAGACTGGTTCTGGGTATGGACGGCCCACCTGAGAATTATTGCCAACAGCATAACAGAAGTTCCTGGCCCCAGGGCAGATCCCTCAGCCTGCTGGCACAGATCCTTCCTCCAACTGGATAAGACTTTCTAGACTCCACCAGTGGCCTTCAGACCTTCCCAATGCAGATCCTTGATACAGACTTGCATGAGACATTGTCATGGGCTCCATCTGGATTTATGGAGGTCATTGTCATGGGGTCTCACTTTTCAGCTGGACTCGTGCAGGACATTGTCGTGGGATCCAGACCCTCAGATGGATCCTTTGGGTCTCTAAAGCATACACAGATCTCTTGAACTCTTCTGCATTTGACTTTCTGGGTGACTATTACAAAATAATCTAAACCTATTTCCTTGTGAACCTTGACTACAACAAAATCTTATATTTTTCTTTTCTGCAGTATCTAATTGTATTCTTGTATTCTTACTGCCAATGTTGGATATTATGCATGGATTTAAAGGAAAGATGAATGCTCTTGAAAGAAAACTAAGTCTTCTAATTAAAGATATTTGACATGAAACTAACCCAACCTGTATTCTGGGCACTATATACCTGAAAAAGTGATGTTTGTGTTCTGATGGCTGAATAGCGGTTGGTAAAGTGGAGCAGAAAAAGGTATTAGGGGGCCAGGGATCCAGCTCAGCAGCACAGTGCCTGCCTGGCAAGTACAAGGCCCTACATTCAGTTCCTGGTATCCCCAAAAATATGGGTTAAAAGTGTATTCAGGGCAAGATGAGAAAATCCCAAGGAAAATATTAAAATTACTAGTTTACTTCATTATATGAGCTCTTTTAATATTGCAAGTGATTGTTCTATTATTTAAAGGAAACTGCAACTTCCTCTGTGTTTGTTGACAGCAAAATATAGTGAATATTTGAGCCATGAATTATTTTCAGTTATCTATGTCGTATAAAAAGGCAGAATGTCATAGCTGGCTTCCAGAAGTAATCTCTACTGACATTGTATTGCAGCTATTAGAATCAAAAGTCTGAATCCAAGCAAGTTTGAAAATCCTGCACACCTAGTCACTACAAACAGAGGTACTCTAGGCATCCCACAGATTTTCATCTCTAGTTCTTTGCTGGATCACGATCTTTCCATGGAAGCACAGACTGTGTCTCATTCATCTTTCTTAGCAACTCAGTAGTAAGTACTACCTGCAAAAAACAGGTACTCAGTAAATATTTGAGTGAATGACTGCATTTTTGTTACAAATTCTTATGAATAAACTGTTACAGCAATTTTCCTCATGCAGAAAAACCATTGCTAAAGACACAATATGTTTAATATGTTCTTGAAAGTCACAAGCCTGTTTTATAGTGAACTAAACTTCTGTTATATCAAGGAATGCGTGCAATATCAGTTATTTTAATGCCCATATTAGTTTAAACTGAGCTCTTCGCCATCTGTTCCATCTCCTAACCATGAATGTAAAAGAACACATTTTCCTATCACATTTGTAAAATCTAATATATAAATGATTTAAATACAGTTACATACTCGTGAAGTAATGCTGCGTGCAGCTGGTATGGGACTCTCTTATGTTCCAAACAGAAATGGAGGAGAAAGGCTGCTTATCTCTGACATGGAGGCTTCCGTGCTGCATGACTTTGTTTTTCAAACGATAGTGGAAGGTCAAGTCTTCCACACAGCACAAAATTGAGTTTCCACAGTGATGAATTTCGTCTATTACCTATCATTCTCCCCACCCTCATGTTGTGAAACTTTCTGTTTGTGAGTACGTTTAACTTCTCTAAGAAATGTATGATATTCTGTGAGGTTCTCAAATAGAGAATATTTTTGTCTCTATAGAATAGTTAGCGCACTGTGTTAGCTTTTATTGATTTTGATGTGGCTTCTTTGCACTGCAATATAAAGGCCCACTGCAAAATTGTTTACCGAACTCAATTAAAGCACAGTCATCCATATAATTATTGGTAGGAAGACATTTTAAAATTTGAACAAATATGCCTTATTTGGCCATCCTACATAGTAAATTTATGACAAAATAATTAAAAAGAATTGAAATGTGTTTTCATACTGTCTGTCATATTTATACCAATACCCTGTGAAAAACACTTGAATAGATATGAAGCATAGAGTTTTCCAGAATTATATTCATGAAAAAGACATAAAACACAATAAATATTTATATTTTATGGAGCATATGAAATGAGAATTGACATGAAAAATGTGTCAAGACTTCAAAACTCCTTTACATTGTATTAAGATAACATATTTTCTTCAACCCTGAATAAAATAAGACATAATATTCTTGGGCATATAAATTGAGAAAGTAGACTATTTGTGCTGTGGAATGGTTTGCCATTGAGATTTTCTGATGGTGGTAATTTTAAAAAATGACAAGAAGAAGAAATTTTCACAATTTAACTGTTGTGAATAAGATTATTTGCTTTCAAACTAATCATTTTTTAAAGTTTATCATATTTTATTTTAAGTTTAAAAAGAAAAAATAAAAATGACAATAAAACAGTTTCAAAGCAGGTTAGCAGGAGAGTTACAATAAGTAATATATTGTGTATTTTGTTGTCTTCATAGTAGTTATTCAGAGTACAAGATATAGGCATGCATGCAATATATTCCTCAGGGAAGAAGAAGATAACTGTCTATATATTTATTTTCACCTGAATTAGTTTCAGAAACAAAGAAATGTGCTATTGTTTATTACCAAAATCTTCACATGCATGCACACACACACACACACACACACACACACACATACACACTACCCTGCATCGTGGCAAATGTGCATATAACCATAAAAAGTGGTTTAGAAAAAGACCATAAAAGTTTAATGAGAGCACCTGTTAAATATTATGTTTAAATGTGGCATCTATGATGTAGTATCTTCCATTTAATTTATTAGTAAAAATTTACCTCCCACTTCAAAGTTGTTGTTCTAATTTTTGCCAGGTGCTGGAATCATAACCTTAAAAACAGTGGTCTATTGAATTAACAGTATAACCAGTATGGAGCAAAGTTTTTCTAGTAACCACCGTGAATCTTTGTAGAGAGGTTAAAATAATTAAAGAATAACTTTATTTCATATAATTTCAGCTCTTTTTACTACTCCAGATGTTTAAGGCATGGGAGACCTCAAGTTACACACCTTCAACGTCAGTAGAGTATCAACCCCAAAGTAATGATATTTGAAAACCATAAAATAGAAGGAATCAATTTCAAAACAAAGTCATTGAATAATATATTCTTATTCATATAACAGTTGATATTATGTAATCTTTACCCACATGATATCTTCATCTGTGTAAGCCTCAATTTCCTTGGCATAAATGGAAAGGGAAAAGAATGGAGCTTTATTCCTGTTGGAATGGCAGATGTGTCCCCTTGACTCACATTAAATGTGCTCAGACCCTAAAATCCTGAAATGTGCCCTTAGGGTGGAGATCTATCTATCTATCACCTATCTATCTATCTATCTATCTATCTATCTATTTATCTATCTGTCATCTACCTATCTAAATATATATTATGTATAAAATATACATACATCGGAAAAATATATGTATACATGTCGATATTTATATACATGTATACATTAAAATATGTATGCATTAGAAGAAAACTTGTATAAATATTTTAATACTAGATTGATAGAGACTTTAAGAGATTAATATGTGTTCCTGTTGGCGTCTAAAATTATAAGAGGTGCTCCAAGTGGTGACCATCAGCTTCCAGACATTTATTAGTATGGTAAACTGCTGAAGTGTGTATACATTTTTTTGGCAGACTCCATATATATATATGTGTTTAAATTTCAAGTGACTTCAAAATTATCGAGTTAAACACATAATTATTTTAAAAGTATTTTAGAAAAGTAAACGCTTATGTGAATTCACATGTATTGCTGCACACTGAACAATAAGAAATGAGGGCAGAGGAAAACATCTGTAATTTTATGATGTTGTCTTGGTTCTTGTAATAAAGTTCTGTAAAGCAACATTTTTAAAAACATTCCCAAAAATTGTTTCTTCAGTGAGTGGACTAGTAGATATCTCTGACAATTTCATTTTCACCCATATCCTGTTGAGTTTAAAATCTGTGGCCTGAAGTTTCCCTTGATAAATGAATTAACATGATAGCTTTCTTTCCATAAAACAAGGATGACATTTCAGGTATGCTACTGTATATTTACTCTGCTTTCTCCTCAGATTGTATAACTCTTCCGGCTTTTTACCGTATATTGAATGCAACTCACCTTGAAAAATTGCCGGCATGTATGTTCTTTCTATCATGATGGAGAGACAAATAGCAGTAACTCTCAAATAACTTATTTTTAGACCCAGATTTCAGTATCACTTTGCTGAATAAGTCCAATCATAAATATAATCAAGCATTTCTACTGAGACATTAAGAATAATCTATTTTTAAGTTATCATTTTAATCCTGACAGACATGTAGGTCAGTACGACTGATCGCATTAATTGTCATGTTGTATTCCACTAATTCTCTGTTATGTGCTTTGAAAAAGTGAAAGGTGAAAATTAAATAATGAAAACTTATATATTTAAACTGAGCGAGGAATTACTCCAATATTATAATTAATAGACCACTTATTAACTAGTTTAATTCTATTTAAATAAAATTATCATAAATTAAATTTAATAATTCAATGGAAAAATTTAAAACCTTGAGTCATGAATTTGTAATTGTGCTCAAATATCTATCTGTCTTGTATATCAAGAGCAGGGTACTCTTAACCTGGATGACCTTCACAATTACCAAATCTGATTGAAATCAGGACTTAGCAGACCAATAGCCACCCTGAGATTTCAGTTCAGTTCTTCGGAAATGGGATTTGCATTTCAAAATGTTCCTTAAGTGTTTCCTGTGAAGATAGGTGGGTGAATCTCGCTTGTCACTATTATAACTCATTATTCTACTGCGTAGAGAGGAATTGTCTAAAACAAAAGACATATAATAGATACAGAGGTGGAAAATGCATGCACCTTGAGACTGTAACGTTAATTGAAATAATATAGGCACACTAGTTTAAATATTATGCTGTTTTTCTTATATGAAAAATAATATATAAATAAAGTATGGAATAAAAGATAGACAATAATAAAAAAGACAGGGATTAAATACTATAATCCAGTTCAGACAATGTATCTAGAATTGTACATTGACAGTACAATTATCTTATATGTTTTATATATCCTTTGGCTTATTAGTCTTGTTTCTTAATTATATTTATGATAATTAACTTTATTATAAGTTAAATAAATGAATTTATTCTACCTATTTTGACAGAAAGATGGAAGGGAGAAAATAAGAATTCAAATGTGTTATAAACATGTACCAATTCCCTACAGTGAATATAGTCAACATGTACTAAACATGTACTAATAAAAGTCAATACAAAGAGAGTCAGAAAGACAGAATTGCTGTTGGTTTTCATATTGTGCATCTTTTAAAATATTCATTTTAGCTGGATCTATCTAAATTTGCTCATGTATACCTGTATATCCCGACTCTCTCCTGTAGACATGTCTGCTCTCTGAATTTTACTTACTAAAACAATTACAGACATTTTGGCAAAAGTGAACAATTCTGAATCAAGCTTGTGAAACAAGTTAAACCCTGATTTGAGATCTCCTTTTTTTATTTTAAAAAGAAAAAAGTAAAAGATAACAATAAACAGGGGCTGGGGATTTAGCTCAGCGGCAAAAGCGCCTGCCTGGCAAGCGCAAGGTCGTGAGTTCGGTTCAACAATAAACAGAGTTTCAAAACAGGCTTGTAGGACAATGACAAACATTTATGCATTGGGTATTGTTGTCTGTATAGTAGTTATTCAGAGTACAAGACACAGGCATGAAATATTGTCCAAACATTATTAGCATAGACCTTTCTTTTCAATGAACTAAGAGAAACTAGCTGTATTACTATCTGAATTATCTTGTAACTATATAAAAGTATTTTTCTTTTCCTTTCTTTTCCCTTTTCCCCATCGAAGTTTCTCTCTGTCTTTTTTAAAGAAAGAAAGAAGAAAAAGAGAAATAATGGAGCTGGGGGTTTAGCTCAGCGGCACGGTGCCTGCCTGGCAAGCACGAGGTCATGAGTTCAATTCCTGGTACTGGAAAAAAAAACAGAGAAATAAAATAAAATAGAGATTCAAATCAGGTTAATAGGAGAACAGCAATAATGAACACATTGCACACTGTTACCTTCATAGTAGTTACTCAGAGTACCAGATATAAACATGACAATGTCCAGACAATATTAGTACAAATCTTTTTTTAATGAACTAAGACAAACTAGCTGAATAACTATATTAACTCTCTTGTATATATATATATATATATATATATATATATAAAATGTTTATATATATATAATGTTTTTCCATTTCTTTTCCTTCCTTTCCTCCTTCCCTTATTAGTTTCTCTTTTCTTTTCCTCCTAATTCACAAATCTGTTGTACATTTTAGATCTTAATTACTCACTCACCTTCTCATACTAGTGAGACAATGTGATATTTACACATATGGATCTGATTTATTTCACTTTAGAGTATGGTCTAGAGTTGCATCTATTTACCTATAAAAGTCCTGAATGTATCCTTCTTTATGGCTGAATAATACTCTGTTACATAAAAAATAGCTTTTGTATCCATTCCTCAGTTGATAGGCATTTCGTTTGTTTCCAAAATTTATTTATTACAAATTGTGTTCCTATAAACATAGGTGCTCATATATCCCTGTGGTATGATGTTTTTAACTCTTCTAGAAAGAAAGTAGACCCATGCTTATCATCATGCACTAAAATCAAAATGGATCAAAGATCTAAATATTGAAGCAGAAACACTAAATCTACTGGAAGAGAAAATAGGTAGAAATCTCTAAGACATAAGGGTAGACAGAGACTTCAGAACAAAACTCAGACTGCAAGGGTAATATTACAAAGAATCAACAAATGGAATCTCATCCTATTAAAAGGCTTTCACACAACAAAAGAAATCACCAACAGGGTGAAAAGACAATCCACAGACTGAAAAAAATATAGCCAGCTGTCCCTCAGACAAAGGACTTCCATCTAAAACATATAAGAAACTGAAGGGGCTGGGGATTTAGTTCAGCGGCAAAAGCGCCTGCCTTGTAAGCACAAGGTCGTGAGTTCGGTTCCCATTACCGGAGAAAAACCAAAAAAAAAAAAAAAAAAAAAAAAAAGAACTGAATACCAAGGCTCTCCAAATTCAAAGATTCAATCCAAAAGTGAGCATCTGAGATGAATACACACTTCTCAGATGAAGATAAACAAATGGAAAATAAATATATGAAAAACTCTTTGACATTACTGGCCGTTCGAGTGATTAAAATTAAAACAAGAGTGAGATTCCATCTCAGTGCAGAAGGGATGGCCACCATCAAGAAATCAACCTATAATAAATGCTGGTGGGGCTGTGGGGAAAAAGGAACCCTTCTCCAGTGTTGGTGGAAGTGTAGACTTGTTCAATCAGTGTGGAGAGTCCTTTAAAAAAACTAGGATTAGAGGTCTCATGCAACCCAGCTGTTTTATGATCTCTTAACTCATCAGGATCCTATTGTATCCTAAAGTCCTTTGAAAAATATCAAAAGCCAAGACCAAAAATGGTAACTTCTGCTTCAGATATGAGATTTTGTACTCTAAGTATCTTCTTTTCATTTTTTTCTGGCCACACTATGCCTACTTATTTACCAAGTGGCTCTACCTGTGTAGTTAAAGAAAATTATAAACTATGTCATGATCAGATGTTTCAGAATTGACCACATTTTCTATCTCATGTTCTAGGCTAAGATAGGCAAAGATAGGTTGATCATCTTACATAAACTTTGAATCACTTGGCTTCATAGAAATCAAACTATGATCATGTTTGAAGTATGGTCTTTGATTTATACAGTAGGGATGTAAAGCTGCCATTTATTTATTGACCTTTGATGGAATGACTCAAACAAACTCAAAAACAGATAATGAGATAATTAGCATTGAATATTGGTCAAATATATCTTGGCTACTTGATGACTTTGACCACAACATTTTTTCCCACAATCAAGTTTTTCCCCCCAAAGTTAAATTGGTTCAAGCTTTTATCTGCATTTTCACTAATGATTAGATTGAATAGTACAAGGATATATTAAATACTGCCTTTTTTATCATTTTATGGAAAACTCTTTTTCAAATTCTCTCACTGTTCAATGGTAAAAGTATTTTTGTCATTAGTATTTAAGATTTAACAGTTGAGGTATTGCTTTTTTTTCTTCTCAGCCACATTAGGACCGAATTTCTTAGAAATCCTAGCAATCTTAAAAACCTTCCCATTTTAACAGAATTCTTAGTGAATAAAAAATTTCAGTCTTCACAGTCAGGGTGAGGAAGTGCTCAGAGGTGCAGAGACTGGATATGATTAGTTTTAGAAATGCCAAACACCACAGATAGAATAATACGCGTTTGCACATGTTCCACTATTCATGGCTGCAAACATAGATATAAGAGTTTTCATGCTTATTTGACAGTTTTAATACCTTCTTGTTTCTATAATTTTATTTGAACTTATTCAGAGTCCTTTCAAAGGGAAACTCAAGAACCTGTATGTAATACTTGTCACCAGGTACTTTGCCTAAATTCTGACTTATAGGGAATTGTATTTATAAAAGCTTCATTGGCCCTCTCAATAAAGAGTCTTCCTTTGTGAATTATTATTGATTTTTGTATTTTCAGAAGTAGTAAAAGATTTTCAAAAGCACACTTTCTAGTAAAATAATTGAAAGAAAACTTTCCATCATTTACAAGGAGACATATTTGAAAATGGGAATGAAACCAGGACCAACCTCACCCAGAAGAGCAAAAGTTTCCTCGAACAGATATCCCTCTCACAAAGACTGATTCAATTAATGTGTTAGTATGTACATCGGCCATTAGGAAGAGAGATAATTGGATTAAAAAGTTGCGGCATGTATTTGAAAGAAGTCCTAGAGATATACCTGCATTATTTGATACTGGAATAGAGCAAAATTGAATCCTTTGTAACCCATGCACATTCACTCTCCTCAATGTTGAGGCTAGAGTTATATAGATTTAAGAAATACTATAAGTGCATTTTAAATGAAATAATGAATAAGAAGTATCACAATCAGCTCATGCAGATTATCTGAAAATAACATTAAAACTAATATAATAAAATAACTTAAGAATCAACTCAAAGGCAGCACTAATTCTTTTGGATTTTGATTGTCCTAGCACTACCAAAGAAAAGGCATGTGAGGAGAGAGAAGATAGTAGACAAAGTTACATTAGGAGGTGAAAGTAACATGAAATGTATCACATAAAATATCTCAAAGTGAGAGCTTAAAGTTATTAATAATATAATATGAATACCTTCAAACTTGGGAAGTTCATTCCTTTTCTATATTTGTGATTTTAGAAAGCCAAACAACTGCTGTTAGTTTAAAATTAATTTTCATTTCTCTTTTAATTTGATCTTTGCTTATTAGTGCTGTAAATATTAGGTATTCCATAAGTTCTGAGTGTTTCATGAATTTCTTTTTTGAGGGGGCTGGGAATCGAACTCAGGACCTTGCACTTGCCTGGCAGGTGCTATAATCACTGAGCTATATACCCTCCCCATGACTTTCATTTCTGATGCATAAAAATCTATGTTTGAAGGGATAGATAAGGGCAGTCTGACTTCTGTGTAGCAATGGGTTTCTCCATCTTTATGCTTACATTGTTATGTATATAATTATATATAAAACACTACAATAGTTTGTCAAGGTATTTCCTAAAGGTTATTAGTTCTGTGAATCAGGATTTTACTAAAAATAAACTAGCATTCCAAAATTGGAAAAATACTTAAAGGTTTCTTATTTTTTCTGCAACAGTCTTGTGAACCTGTCATTGGTTCTTTTAAAACATTGCCATGTAAGTAATTCTCAAAGTAAATGGCCAGGTAATAGCCTTTATCTTCCCATGGCTCCTTGTGACTTGAGAAACCACAAGGTACAAAATAAAAACTTAATCGCGTGCTTGTTAAGTATAAGTAAATTTCTGGAACAAATTTGGTTTGCAGAGACAAGGAGAGTAGCTAAAAAGCTCTATTTGCCCACCTTCATACCGTTACAAGTAAGCTCCCTACCATAGTCTTTTTCACAACTTTAAAGAAAGTCCACTTCTCTGAACCAAGAGTGATCATTATATAACTGCTGCAAGTTCCCTTTTCTTGCAGGTATGGCATAAATGACTCTGAAGGAAGACTGGCTTTTGGGCCCACAAAAGGTAAAAAAGAAAAAGACAAAGGCACAACACTGTACATGAGGGAACTTAGAGTCTAGTGTCATCATGTGAAAGCGGTCTCGGAGTAGCCGTACGACTCTAACATGTCACTAGATATTTTGTTTTGTTGGGAAAAAAAATCAACTCTTTCCTCCTTTAAGGTTTCTTTTCGACACAGCTAAATGAACTCCCCACCACAGCAATAAAATTGAGCGAGATTACATATGCGCACTCCATTTTATTTCTTTTTTTATTAGTCCAAAATATTTACATGAAGATACAGTGTTTTAGAAATAGAGCAACTTAATGAGCAACAGTCAATATGAAAAATGATGGTTGTAGCTTAAAACTACCTTACTCTGTGGTTGGTATGATAATTTATTCTCTTCATTTGAACTATATTCTGCCTAACATTGTTTTGTTCGTAGTAGTAATTGTTTTATTAATGAACTAAACTCAAATCACAAACTCTGTCCCCTATGAAACACTTATTATGTGGCATGAAGTGAACTGTACACAAGAAACAAGAAATACTCATATTAATGACATATTTACCCTTATTGAAAGAAGAAAAACTAAGAAATACAGAGTATAAGTAATTTGCTTAGAGTTTCACTTTTGCCTGTAGTGTAGTAATTGATATCAGACTTAGTGCTCCACTCAATGCAAAAGGAATTTGAAAAATGCAAAACTAATTTTGAAAGCATCACAGCAATTCAGCTTGTGGGAGACAAGACCCAAGAGGAAATATATGAGGTACATGCTACATTTCCTCCAACCTCTCCAATCCCCCTCTCCAGGGCTTTTGTTAATCATGGCTTGAACATAAAGACTGGAGAGAAAGATGCAGTCTGTAATTGATCACAAGCTCACTAAGATATGAAGTAAAATATTGGAGTCAAAGCTAACAAGCACACAATATTTAGGAGGCCATATCACAGAAGAAAAATAAAGCTTGCAACATGGAGTCCAATATTCTATGTGCAGTATGTTTTGAATCATTTACATACCCACTAAAGTGCACATTTACAAACTAAATGAAGAGAAGCCAAGAAGAAAACAGCTGCTAAAAACAAATCAGGGAACTTGGAGTCACACAGCTGGAGGAAGTTAGGACGGGGAGTTGAGAGAGTAGTAACACAGGGTGACTCTGGTTAATGCCCTCTCTTTTCAGTAGAAATGCCAGAATCGGTCCAGCTGGCAGAGAAAGAATACCAAATATGTCACCATTAACTGAGTTAGGTGACTCGCCAGTGAGTTTCTACCTGCCAGAAATTAAAATAATAGATATTACAACAAAACAGGGACAAATTTTTGAAAACAAATAAAATGATTAAGCAATAGAGCAACCACCAATGTTATCTTGGCTGTGACATTACCTGACACAGACATAAAATAATTATCATTAATGCATGCAAAAGGGTGCTGAGAAAATAGAATATTGAAAAATTTTAACAAAGAACAGGAGTTTAAGTTTGTGTTAATATGTGTCTGTAATCCAGAAATTCTGCAAATGAGAGTTTTGATACATGCAATAAAGAACTCAGGGTAATAAAGTTGGGTGTAAAAGAGGATTGTCACTGCGGAAGAGAAGATTAGTGTCTAATCTTTTAAAGCCATCTACTGAATTAGATAGAGAAATCTATCTTGAAGACCAGAACTAAAAACAAACAAAAGAATGGGAGTTCCATGAAATTAGATTCCTAAAAGAGAGAGAAAATTCCAAAGAAAAATTAAATGTCAAGAAATTCTAGACAATAATTTTCTAAAGAAAAATTTTCACAAAAATTTAATACCAAAGATTAAAGAAACTGTAACTACCACAGCTAAGTGAAAACTTTAGCCACTCTTACTAAACTGCTGAAAAACATACACCAACTTTTGAAAAATCTATAAAAGGAAGCCAAAAGAAGGGTATTTGCTTACAAAAATCAGTTAAAACTAATAGCTAATGCATCTTCTTTGTATAATCATCACGTGTTTAATGAAAAACCACTTTAGTAGGCAAGGGATAATATTTTTAATATGTACTTAAATAATTTATATACTTATGCATATATATTTGCATATGTATATGTATATGCATATTATGTATATATACACATACATACATGTACCTAAATGTATATATATAGAAAGAGAGAAGCAGAAAGAGAGAGAGTGAAAGTGGAAAGAGAAATTTTAAAGTGAGGAAATAGTAAAAGTAAGAATTTTGATTGCTACTCCTCATAGTACAAATAATTAATTTCGAGGGGTATTAGACTCAAATGTGAAAGATAATACAATGAAATATATAGAATATAGTAAGACATATTCATAACTTAGGGACTGACACAGATATAGATAGGTAGATGTTAAAAAGACTCAGCACTAACTACAAAGAGAAGAAATGAAAATATAGCTAAATAAAAATTAGAAATTTTAGCCAGGCATGGTGATGCACACTTTTAATCCAAGCAGTTGGAAGGATGAGGCAGGAAGATCTCCACTAACTTGAGGCCAATCTAGGCTACATAATGAGTTCAAATCCATCTTGAACTACATAGCTAGACCCAGTCTCCAAAAAGCACCAAAAAAATCAGAAATTTTATTTACTATTAGGGAAAAAGTATAATCTCAAAGTGAGTAAGTATTTTGGCAGTTTGAGTAATTGTTAAGGAGCCATTTTACCTGGTGAAGAATCCTTAGCAAAATAGATGAGAATTACCTTTAAATCAATGAAAAGAAACAACAGAAAAACCCCTCAAAGAACAAAAAGAGCAGCCTAATAAAACAATTAGGCGGTTGATTAAAATTTATCTAAAAGTCAATTAGCTTACCTAGAGGGGCTCGGCGCTGTTCGGCTGGAAACAAGCCACACTGGCAGGGGAGCAAGGAAGAACCGAGTTTGACTGTCAGTGACCATGGAAGTTGGCACCTGCACCTAGGAAGCCCGGCAATGTCTGCTACTCTACAACGTGTGAACACTCTACAGTAATAGGTCTAAACTACATTTTTGATAGAGTGTTCAAAGCAACATAATCTTTTCTGTTGAAGTGAAGATTACACGGAAGGAGTTATTTTGTTATGTGTGATTTGGTCATGTTTAACGCATTTACAGTGTTGAGTGACCATCACAACCAAAACAAAAAAATCAAACCAAACCAAAACAAAGTTCCATATGTCCATTATGTAGTCAAAAGCATAGCTATTAATAGTCAAAAATATCTTAAGTTTCCACCAAATTTGGAATGGGTAAAGTGCATGTGCTTACTCAATAATTAGATGTTAATCCTCTAAGAGTAATAGTATATAAAAGTGAAATGGGGGCTGGGGATTTAGCTCAGCGGCAAAAGGCCTGCCTGGCAAGCGCAAGGTCGTGAGTTCGGTTCCTGGTACTGGAGAAAAACCAAAAAAACAAAAACAAACAAATAAAAGTGAAATGGATCAAATGGCTATTACATGGAACAACAGGACATTTTTGTAATAATCTTTACAGTTTATGTCTTGTATTGTCAGAACCTATTTGACAAATAACTATATGCTGTGTATTAACTGTTGTTACTCCTTTACTTTGTTATGAAAAACTCTAACATTTTAAGCATCGTGCAAAAGAAATAAGATTATACACATAAGTAAAATCAGAAAAAAGCCAGTTTGTACCTTTTATAAGGGTTGGTGGGCACCTGAAGGCAGGCTTTTGCATTCCTTTATTACTGTATAATTTTGTTAAATGGTTGACCCAGTGAATATGTTAAGTTTATAAAGATCTATCAGTTTGTACATTTACATATTATCCATATTACTTTATGGGGTAAGTGCTTACAAAAATTAAAACTTAAGTATGTCTGGAGTAATTTGCCTATAGATACACTTGGTAAGTTGTAGAGCTAGTATTTGAATAGAAACCTATTTGAATTAAAACATTTTCACATACCATAATACCATATTCCTTTTTCACAGGGGCACATGCAGGTTAATAAAGCTTCCTAAAATAACTACAGTTTATATGAAAGAATATCTTGACATTTTACAGTCATTAATATTGAGAATTATTACTGCAATATTCTCAATTATTATGTTACTTGTTTAGTGATGTACATTCCATACTGCCCAGAAAGGTAGTACTCACACTAAAAAAATTGAGTTGTGTATATTCTGCGATACACCTACTGGGGTTTTTTTGCTGTATCTATAATATGTCACTATCCTTATTAACTTCATGAGATGATGTAAAAATTATTGATGTAAATTTGTTGATTAAATAATTTCTTGACTTAAGTGCTCCACAGTGGCAAAGATCTGAGCCTGGCTTTTGGAGTTAGAACACTGTCAATGCTCACCTTTCCTAGGGAGTTTTCAATTATATTAAGGCAATATTCAACTCTTTGATCAAGTCCATATTTTAAGAAGTTATTCTGGATGTGCACTTGCACATATTTGTGGAGTAAATTATGATGGTTTAATGCATGTATGAAATGTGAAAGGTTCAAATCAGAGCATCATTTCTAAATATTCACCAATGTTTCTATGTATTGAGTTCCTTCCTGCTTTTATAGTTACTTTGTGATATATCATGGGTTATTATAAACTATTGTGGGCTACAGCATGTGGAGTTTTTGTTCTTGTCAACTATTTTTCTCTTTCTTCTATGCCCACATTTTGATCTCTAGTGACCACGACTCCACTGTCCTCTTTTCTGAGCTCAATTTTTCTCAAAAATGAGTGAGAACACTTGGTTTTTCTCTTTTCATACCTGACTTATTTCTGTTTAAAGGACGTCCTCTAGCCCTCTTCATTTTGATGCAAGTGACAGAGCTCCCTCTTTTCAATAGCTGAACAGCATTTTATCATATAAATACACCATGTTTTCTTGATCTTTTCATCTGCTGAGATGCACCTTTATCAATCACGTATTGGACTATTCCGGTTGGTGTTGAGCTCCACAGGGGAGTGTATGTATTTTTTTAATAATGATCCCATTCTCTTTCGATATAACTCAATAGTGAGATTGTGAAACAATATGACAATTCTATTTGTAGAGTTTTAAAGAATCTTAATACCATTTTTTCATGGTGGCTGGAATGATTTACATTCCTGTCACCTGGAGGCTAGCTCCCAATACCACGAGTACAATAACGCTCCTCGGTTATTGTGTTTCTGATGAAGAATTCAGAGAAGACATATAGGCAGTAGTTTCACAGGCAGGGATATTACAAAGAGATGGATTTTTCAAGAGAAAGAGATAGAGAAAATACACTCCAAATACATTTTAAATACACATAAGGAAAGCAAGTGCCAAGACGGCAGCTTTACTGAATTAAGGCTAAGTCTAGATTTTTAAGTTGAGTGGGTCTTCCCGGAATATCATTTCCTACCCCCTAGATCATTATTCTGTTACAAAGACAATGTGCTGTGTTGATCAAATTCTATGGGAAATAATTTCCCACTTCCTTCCTGGAATTGCTTCTGGAGTGTTTGTCTTGAGACCTTGAGGTGTTGCCAAATCCCACCCAATTTTGGGAATTTGTGTGGACCCTGCACCTTAATAGTATGCTCAAAGGAGATTACATTGTAAGAGATGATGGATACCTTGAAATGGTAAACTTCTCTGGATTTTATTTACAGCCAATTATTAGAAAATGAAAGATAAACAAACATGTCTCTTTTTCATGTAGTCCTCAAGCACTTCACTGTAAGCCTTGTGTGTCTAACTTCTTGCCAACATTCCCACTAATGCTGGTGTGCGAGAAATCCAACAACCCTACCAGAATTTATTTTTTCCTTCTGATAGCAACCATTGGAACTAGGGTGAGGAGATACCATGTTGTGGCTTTGATTTGCATTTCCTTGATGATTACTGATATGGAGAATTTTTAAATATACTTGTTGAAAAAGTAAATAAATAAATGTACTTGTTGACCATTTGTAAAGCTTCTTTTCAGAAATGTCTATTCATATCATTGGTCTGTTTTTAATCAGATTGCCTGTTTTTGTTTTTGGCTATTGAATAGTTTTAGCTCTCTATTAATTCAGTATATTAATTTCTCTGTCAGATGAATAACTTGCAAATATCTTCTCTCATTGTACTAGCTTTCTCTCCCCTCTGTCAATTGGTTCCTTTGCTGTGAAGAAGCTTCTTAGTGTGATATAATCCCATTTTTGTTTTACTTTTGTTGCTTATCTAATCCAAAATTATCTACACCAATGTCTTAAAGTGTTTCCCTGATATTTTGTTTTAGTAATTTAGAATTTCAAGTCTTACATTTAGGTCTTTGATCCATGTTGAGTTGATTTGTATACATAATGACAGATACAGGTCTAATTTCACTCTTCACATTCCTGTATACAGTGTTGCCAACACCTTTTATTGCAGAGGCTGTCTTTTCTGCAATGTGTGCTCTTTGCACCTTTCTCAGAAATAATTGACTCTGTGCATACAGACTGATGCATTCTCTGTATAGTCTATATGGCTGTTGTGGTCACTACGGCATTCTAGGTTGTTTAAAATCAGTGTACTAGGGGCTGGGGATTTAACTCAGCGGCAAAAGCGCTTGCCTGGCAAGCGCAAGGTCGTGAGTTCGGTTCCTGGTACCGGAGAAAAACCAAACAAAACAAAAACAAAACAACAACAACAAAAAATAATAAAATAAAATCAGTGTACTGCCTCTGCATTTATTCTTTTTTCCTGAGGATTGCTTCAGTGATTTGGGGTTCTTGGGATTCCATATGTATTTTGTGATGTTTTTCTTTAATTCTCTAAAAATAACATTACTGGTATTTTAATGGAGATTACTGGTATTTTAATGCACTGACTGCTTTGACTTATTGTTTTTCAATATTGATTTCTTCCATTTCAGGAAAGTTGGATACCATTCCATTTTTGACTCTTTTTAACTGTGTTTTATAATTTTCTATATAGGTCTTCCACTTCCTTGGTGAAGTTTATTCTTAGATATCTTATTTTTTGGAACTGTTATAATTGCTTTCTTGATAACTTCTTTAAACATGTGCTATTGTTCTATAAAACTGCTACATTTTTCAATGTTGATTTTGTCATATCTGGCTCCTGGTCAGGGAACCAAAGGTGTCACATCTGGGTGATGAGCACTGCTGCTCTGCTGCCCAAGCACCCCATTAGAATTGCAAATTCATCCCCAATGAAAAGTTAGAGAGACAGAGTTTAAGAAAGGAAGACATTTTATTAGTAAAGAGGTAAAGGAAGGGAGAAGAAAGAAGATATATATCTATCCTGCTAAGAAAGACAGTGACATATGTGCATCTATGTTTATAGTATCACTATTTGTCATAGCTAATATCATTGAAGCAATCCAAATGCCCATCAACTGAGGAATGGATAAAAAAAGTTGTGGTATTTTTATATAATGGAATATTACTCAGCTATAAAGAAAGATACACTCAAGGCTTGTATAGGTAAATGGACACAACTAGAGACCACACTCATAAGTGAAATAAGTGAGGCTTACATGTATAAACATCATATTGTCTCCCTAGTGTAAGTAGCTAAAAAAGTAAAAGTCTGAACGGTACAGTAGATATTGTGAAAGGGAAGGAAACTGCTCAAAAGGAAAGAACACGTGGGATGAGGGAAAATAAAAAAGAAAGAAAAAGGTATGTATATATATGTACACAAGATAACTAAGGTAATTATACTACTAATTCCTATTGGTTTATTGAAAGGAACCGTTAATGTTTAATTGTTTAATCAATCTTACATACTCAGATCTGATTATCTGAGTAATCAATTTGAAGATAACAATATGTAATACAACAACCATTGTGAATTTCCTACCATCTTTCTTGAAATTCTATATGGTTTTTAGTGATTTGTGTTGCTTTATTTCATATTTATTTCGTATTTTATTTCATATTTGTAAGTTTGTTTTTGTTCTTTTCTGTTTAAACTTTTTTTTTTAAATAAAAAAAGAAAGAAAGAAAGAATAAGTTGGGAGACCTCCAGAAATGAGGACCCTGTGGGTCCTTTGTTTCTGGATGCTTTTATGGCAGAAGTTGAATGCCCCCTGATCCAGGCCTTGCCATAGCTAGATTGGCTCAGGGTCACTTTTGCCTAATGTCACTTCTTCCAGTGGTCTACATGTAGTGCTTTGTCTGTCTGTTTAGTTGTCCTTGATCTAACATATCAGATCTTCTCAGGGTTAGAGGGTTAATTGCAAGTAAGTATCTTATTCATGGTTAGGGTAGACTTAGGGGGCATGTGGTATCTGCTATACTCTACCATGACACTAGAGTCACTAATTCAGTGATTGTAGTATGAATTCACATGCATATGAATATATATGTAATAGCAGGATCGCTATTAAAAAGTGTCCTTTGTCTGCCTAGGTACTATTGCTTGTGTGACTGTCGCTGAAGATCTTGGCCTGAGGGAATAATAAATTATGAACTGGAAACACTAGTACTTCCATTGTTCAGACTCTGGGTAATGCAAGGGCTTGTCATTGAAAACAATTCTTTAAACTTGTCCCTTTTTTATATTATTAGTATTTATCTAATGTAATTTTTTTTCATGATGGTCAACAATAATCTTCAAACATTTGTAAGTTTCTTAACACAATGGAAGTACTAGTGTTTCCAGTTCAAAGGACACTTTTTAATAGCGATCCTGCTCTAAGGTCACTATGCTAAACACTTGTTCTCTGTAGCATTGCTTTCTTTTTATTCAATTTTATATCATTTACACTTGAAGTTGATTTTTATATGAAACACTGCTTTGACAAATAGTCATATTGCTACTAAGGAATGATATGGTAATGCTAAGTATTTGGAATAGAACTCTTTTATATATCTGTGGATAATGCTTGTGTTTACAGTGTACAAAGGTCTATTTTAGCCACTTCACACTTGGTGTCTTTTTTATTCTCACAATAAATCAGCAGGAATAGCATTACAAACTCCTTTTGTCCGATAAAGAAATACAGACATAGTAACAGTAAGCAGCGTACTCAAATTTACAGATAGAATATTCAAATCTGTTTCTCTGCTGTATGCCTGTGGTATTTGCAGGCTTTCTATCATGGCTCATCACATCCATATAAATCAGAGTGGGTTACAGGATGTAATTCCAGGCCCTGTTAACAGTTTTCGTCATATGATAGAGAACACATGGAAATGGTATGACAAGAAGATAATATAAAATACTGCTTCATAGTTGTTTTTTTTTTTTTTTTTTCCATTAAGGCACTGGTTTCTCAGCACAAAAAAGGAGTTTATTTTCCCTAATTCAAACGTCAAAAATTTTAAAAACAGAGAGTGTGAAAGGAATCCACAATAATATATGTGTATAAAGAGGGTATTGGTTGAAAATGAGTGCATGATTTACACTATCAGTGTCATCTGGAACAGCTTTCTTATGATGCATATTTAAATAGATGACTATTTCTTTGCTGAGCAATTTAAAGTTCTCCATGTGGTTTACTTTATACTAAGAACAAAGTGAACCATTGCCTTGGCAATGTTTCCACATGTGTTTTCAGTTATATGTTCACCATAAAACAATCTGCTCTAAAGAACATGTATTGTAATACATTTTTGTTTCTTTTGGGTATATGAATTCATAAATATATAGGTATATATTAAATACATTTTACTGAGATGTAACATATCTAGGAAAATGCAAACTCATAAGTAAATAATATAGTGAGTTTTTCAGTTAATATTTATTTCTGTAAAAATAACCCTAAGAGGAGAGAAACTATCATTTAAGAAAAGGCATCTTCTTAGTTAGTAAAGGTACTTTATCCCAAAGATAACCAGTGGACTGACTTCTCTTTCACTTTAAATTAAGTTTAACCATTCTTGAAGCCCATCTGATTGGAATTATGTGAGACATGAAAATCTTTGTGTGTGAAATCTCAGCCCCACATTACGTCTGAGGCTCACCCAAGTGGTTGTGTATAGAAATAATCTGTTCCTTTATTTGTTGTCTTTTATTCTATGATGTGTACATTCCAAAGCACATTCACTCAGTTTAGCACTATTTTACAAGTTTACAGTTTACAGTCATCAACTACTGAAAAGAGAGCTGCCACAAGCAATCTAATGTTTTTTCTCTGTCTTGTCCCATAAAACTAGGAGTTGCTAGGTCATAGAATAAGTGCATTTGCAGCATTAGTATGTGCTGCCTCTTTTTCAAAGTATTTGTGGTAGTTTGCTATCTTTTCATTTGCATATAAAATTTCCACTTCTTCCACATTCTCCCCAGATCTTAAAAGAATGAGTTTTACAACTTTTACTCAATATTACGTGTATTTCCATGAAGAGAAAAACTATTTTATATTTCTCTGTGTGATAGTGCATGTGTGAACTTTCTCTTTTGTGAAGTTTCTGTACAAATATTTTCTCTATATACATTGGATCAAATGTGATGTATTAATTTAATAAATGCATTTTATTTTGAGAAAGTGAAGAGTTTATTATTTAGTTTAACATTTGGAGAGTTTTGTCATGCTGTGGAAATCTGGAGAACACTTTGATTTGCAAGGATTTGGTGTAATCAGTTTTTTCTGTTTGGGCCATGTTTGACCTGTTAGAGATCCCAGAGTTGAAATTAATATACAGATGGTGAATCACATTTGGAGTAGAACAAAGAGATCAGACTACCAATTCAGTAGTCAACAGGAAATAGATAATATTTAAAGCCACAGAAGTAAATGAGATATCTATTTTCAAAAGCATAGATTGAGAAGAGAAAGGGGTCTAGGGCCAGTCAAGAAATGGCCCCAAACTATGCGATAAGAGGAAGAGAAGCCAGTTTGAGTTTGAAAGAACTAAATGATACCAGAACATCAGAAGAATGTGGCATCACTGAAGCTCATGGAAGAGAATGTTTGAAAAATAAATTTATCAACAGTTTTGAGATCAGTTAAAAGCAAGTCATATTAATGGACTGAGATAGCGATGCCTTGTAAGACTGTCTTGATAAGATATTGGAACACTGGAAAATGGATTATTTGTGATCTTTTCCAGTGAAGATCTGTGATTAATGGAAGAACTGAGGTAGTGAGAAGCATTTATGGTCAAATACATGGAAAAATTAAGACAGGACTTTATAATGGTGAGAGAGAAGACCAGATACAAGTGAAAATCAGCAAAATGAGAAAGTTCCTTAGGTAACAGAAACAGGTAATATGTGAAGTAGAAAAAACTTTGATTGGTAGGTATGGTGGTTGGGATCACTGAGTGCTCCTGTAGGGGTCTATCCTTTTCTTAGTAAAGTTTAAGGAAATTCTACTCATCAAACAGAAAAATTCTCTCATTTGATATTTGTGATCAGAAATTTGAATAGTAACAATGATCAGAATCTTCAGTACAAGACAGAATGCTTAGAATTCGTTTAGCCATTGCTGAGGCTTATGTCATATTTACATCCTGGTCAGTGGAAAATTATTTTAAAGAAGTGCATGTTGTTGCATGAAAAATTTATTTTGCTCTACACTGAACATGCACTAATGAGTATAGCAGAAACACTGGTGAAGAAAATTGAAATCACTAGAAGACAAATATGCTTTAAGTCATTTATCAAATGCGATACCTCAGATCTCCAGTGGTTCCTTCTCTTCTCAACATATTCTCTTTTTGTTTGTTTGTTTGTTTTTTGTTTTTTATTTTTTTTTGCTGGCACTGGGAATCAAACTCACAACCTTGCGCTTGCCAGGCAGGCACTGTGC
This sequence comes from Chinchilla lanigera, assembly GCF_000276665.1. Taxonomy (NCBI): domain Eukaryota; kingdom Metazoa; phylum Chordata; class Mammalia; order Rodentia; family Chinchillidae; genus Chinchilla; species Chinchilla lanigera. The sequence goes on along the minus strand of NW_004955405.1, from coordinate 24,226,476 downwards.
TGCTGAGCTAAATCCCCAGCCCCCTCAACATATTCTTTTACATACCCATGTGTCAATAGTAATCCTTAGTGCAAAAACTGGCCTACACATAAAAACATACAGTAATATTTCAGATATTTCAAATCTATGTGCTTAAGATATTAATAATGACTATATTTTAATGAAACATAGAAATGAAAATAAAATGACAAAACTATAATCTTATTTGCAAATATTAACAGTAATAATTTCAGACTCATTTTAAATGATTAGTTCAATATTGACAAAGAAACATCTATACTGAATTGAAATACATTTCAAAAACACAAAAACATATTTTATAGATTATTTGATCTGTTAATCAATTTACACCTTCTTGCTATTAACATTCTCCCCCAAAATTTGTACTTTGAGCTCATTACTTTGATTCTTACACTGAAAGTTGCATAAAGAAAAGAAAGGGAAGGGAAAAAAAGAGCCCTAAAAAGAATCAAGGGATATGTAACATACATGTGCAAACTCCCCACCATGAATATTATTGCTATGTACTGTAACTGTCATTATATACTGTAAACATGTACTAATAAAAACATTAAAAAGACAATTACATAAAAAGTGAGGATATCTATTTTAGGAGCTTAAGAAAATACCTGGTACATGGTAGACATTCAATAGGTAAGTTTTGAATTTTAACTCACTGTTCAACAAAGAGTTACCTTTCAGTTCACTTTGAAAATCATAAGCCCTAGAAAGAGATCTTAAGATACCACAACATACCACAACTACAAACACATTATATTAATTCTTTAGATGTTTATTCTATATTTTAAATCACTAAAGCTTATTACACAAATTATAAGTATTTAGATGCATTCAAAGACAGTTTTTGGACATAGTTGAATAACCTCAGATTCTCCCAGTAAAGAATTTGTTTGTAAAATAAGCCTGAGTTTTCTCATGTAGAAAATGGAGCGTGGTAATATTCTTTTCACTGTTCTGATGAAATAATTGAATAAGAAAAGATTAGAGGAATATGTTACACAGGCAAATGTTCCATAATTTCAAGAGATGATACTGGACTGATACGGAAACTAGACAGCAGTGTATAGGGCGTCTGCCCCAATAGCTTGTCCATCTGAGCAAAATAGGAAAAAGTTTAATCAGCTGTTTACATGAAGGGTCAGAAGAGTGAAATATAGTCAGTCTTTAAATGACACCGATATCTAAAAGAGAAATAAGGCATGTATAGTGCTCATGGCTGTGGGTTTTTAATTTAGATCTCATTTAAAAATTACCAGCAACAAATATTTACACTCAAAGCATAAAAGTTTTACTTACTTGTTGGAGACATCATTTGTGATAATTTCTACTTTTGGGGAATCGCTTAATCATTATAGCATATAAAATTGTTTTGTTACACTTATTAAATTTTTACAGATGATAAAAATGAAATAACATATATAAAAATGCAAATGCAAAGCCTCTTGTCCCACAGCACAAATTCATAGTTTTGAAATGAAAGCACTGATGGTATTTTTAATCAGCCTTGATATACATGGGAAACAAAGTAAAGATTATACCCTCGTGTCGTTTTCAAGATCACCATATTGCTTAGATCAGTGTAAAGAGTGGTACAGATTGAAACTGTGTTTTTCACTGAAACTTATGTTTTGATCTACTGTTCACATTCTCTTGGTAACAAGAACATGCCACTGGTAGTTATAATCAGTTAAGTCTCCTGTAAATTTCGCATGTTTAAAAATCAGAAAAAGAGCCCAGACTGTATGACCCCATTGGTAACTCAAATAAAAATTAAAGGATTTCATTGTGTCTGGGCCTCTTTGAAGATTTGGGCAAAGGAACAATAGAATATTTAACGAGACTTAGAAATCCAGCGCAGTTGGTCTCAGACTCTGGGGTATGTTGTAGGCATCATTGATGTTGCTTCTGTGCAAAACAGAGATACAGAGGGTTCAAGTAACATTTATTAAATAGCAAATGAAAGAGAATTAATAATACTGATATCTCATTAGCATATAAATGGTGAACTGAATATTGTTGAATTTTTAAAAAACCAACGCATACAAGCACTAAGGAAAAGTATCAAACAATGCTGCCCTGATTTAAAGTCATGTAAGTGTATCATTTAAATTCTTCCACCCACTTTTAGAACACAAAGGTGGTGGCTTCCTAGTAGAGCTGACATATAAATTCATACTTTCTTTAAAGATATTAATTTCAACATCAAACACAGAAAACCAAACAGCTCGTACTGAAAGTTGAAATGTAACTGAGCCTGCTGGGAAAAACTCTACAACAGTAACAGTGACTAGATTCACCATGCAAGTGCCATCATGATGAATGTTTACAACACTTTCTTGAGAGCCAATTATACTGGGTTTTTGTGCAGGAACTGGAGATCATCCAGCTCGGTTGTATGCACAAAGCTGCTTTGGATCTGTCTTTTCAAATAAGAGCAGCTGAAAACGCTATAGCAAGGTGGAAGCTTTATCCCACTCTGGTAAGAGAAGCTTTCTCTTTCTTTACCATGGTGAGGGCTTGATAAGAAATCCTTTAAACGATAATGTGGTCAGGAAGAAGAGATGCTGTTCTATGTTACAAGTTATAACATTTTTTTCTTTGAAATTTTTTTTCATGATTTTTGCCTTTGCATTACAGCAAAAGAAAGTGAAACACTAAGCTCTATGGCACATATTGAATTGATACCAGAAGTAGAGAAGTCTTAATCTATTCTGTTGAATGAAATATAGGTTATTGTATGTTTAATACAGTAGTTCTGGTCAGGACAAAAAGAGAAAGAGAAAAAGCTGAACAGTAAATGCAATACGAATTAGTAGCCTGGCTGAGAGTGAGTCCATGTGATTCAGCCCTCAGAATAGGGGGTTAGTAATGCCTGTGAGCTCACCATTCCCCAAAGGGACTTCACATTTACCTGTAGACACATTTGAATGCTCTAGCCTTTCACTGTAAGAACTGGAAATGCCGGTGACAGCACTTTGGGTCAATTTGCTTATATTTGGCTTATCATTGTAAATCTCAGTGTTAAAAGTTTTTACAACTGTGCCAAGTACAAGACACTGCTTTTCACATAAATTTTTTGGCCTGAAATGTGCTTCAATATATGCACAAACGTCTCTACCTATCACAAACTCTACATATCTGTTTTAAAAGGACAGGAAAAAATGAGTGCATAACCCTGTATAACTATATACACATATCTAAGTGTTTATCCACTTAAACATATGTATACTTATTCACATACACACATATCTATGTACTTAAACACATTTGTATAATGGTATACATAACTATAACTATAATGATATATATAACTGGCATGCACATAAAATTATGCATATGTGTACTGTATATATAGTTAATTATACACATATGTTACTATAGATAAGTATGTATAAATGTTTCAAATATTCACAATTTCTTTGGCTCATGACAAATGAGCACATTCTAGCAAAGCAATGCTGGTAGACTTATAGTTTTCAGTTTTTATAAATAAACTGTTTTCTTAGAAAGCAATGGTATAAACAACAAAAAATACTTCAAAACCAAAGAAGTATATTTGAAAATAAATCTAATTTTTAAAATGAGAATTAAAATGACATAACTTTTACTTTTAATTGCCTCCATGATTTAATTTATGTAGGAATTAGATTTCAATATAATCTTTTCATACATGTACCTCAGAGTAATAGTCCCAGTTTGATAAGTATAAGCAACTTCTAATGTCTGTCTAATAGATTACTAATAAATATTAGTATTCCCTTGATTATTTAAAATCTATTTTTAAGTATTTACATGGAAAGATGTTTCAAAGGGAGAAACTATGGAACCTATAAAAGAATGAGAACATAAACTATCTATAAAATGTAATGAGAATATAACACATATAAGGTTGAACAATATGGTGAATGTTTTAAAAATTGATTTAAGTAAAAGACCTTGCTGTAAATTTAACTTGATACTCCCCTCAGTTCAAATAAACTCATCCCATCATTCTTGGGAGTTTCTGAAGCAGTTCTGGAAATTTTGCTTCATGGATAATTTTAGTTGCACTGTAGTAGTTCTCTTGATGTCCAGAAATGACTCAAAACAATTACCTTTTGTGGTCATTTTGACTTTGGAGAAGATCCTGAAGTAGCACAGTGCCAGAGCAGCTGAGTAAGACAAATGAGGACACACCATGATAGTTTTATTTGGTAGATACTCTTACAAATGACTGATCAGTGAGGGGTATTAAAAAATATGGTAAATATTTAAATAATACATTTATTACTGTAAAAGAAACATTTTTCTTAACGCCCTTCAAAAGACTGAAAATACTTCCCTTCATATCAAACACATTTATCCCTTTGTTTTTGGAAGTTTGTTTTTTACTGTAATAAGTTCTTTTCTGAATATTCATTGTATTTTTCTCTGACTCCTTTTGTATGCTTCAGAATAATTTATAGTGAAGTTTGGCTAAGGACAAATGGGAGAGAGAGTACAGAATCAGCGAGGGTCGGGATGACAATGGATGCATTGAGCATTAATTTTTCAGATTCTGAAAAGTAATTCTACCTTTTAGCACAGGAGCTTACCAAATTATATGCACTTTTAATGCATCGTATTTTTAGTACTAATATGTATGTTGCACTAAAAGAAACATAAAATGAGCTTTACTCTGAATGAGATTGTGGAATAAAGGGGAACTGAAGCAAAAATAAAGATCATTAATTACATTGCTATGATTCCAAGCAGTTAGAAAAAAATAATTGCTTTAACACTGTAGTTTCTGCTGTTTTAAAGACTATTCCTGTAGATACATGAAGCAGGCAAACACAACAAGAATTCCCCTGGATTCTGTCTTCCCTACTTTTGAAGAAACTTCTGGGGTGGAAAACATGTCCTTCCAAGAAAAAAAGAAAATTGAAAAGTATATTTATTTCAATAGATCTTTTTTATTTCCTTGCCTTACAAACAACAGTTATTACACACACCCACGCACACACGCACACACACACACACACGCACACACAATCTCAGAAATAAGAAAGAAAAGCAAGAATGGCAGCCATACAGCATGAAAACTATGGTACTGCTAGATTCTCAAAATTTTTTACTATTATGGGCTGCGCAGAATTTTGAGTTTCAGTTTTTTGAGGTTTCTCCACATTGATTTCAACAATGGTTGTACTAGTTTACATTCCCACCAATAATGATGAAGGGCTATTTTCTCATGTAAGTCCTGCCAACTTTCATTATTACTTGATTTATTGAAGATAGCCATTCTCTCCAGAGTAAAACTGAATCTCAGTGTTGTCTCAGTATGCATTCTAGGAGAGATGTTGAACATGATTCATATGTTTATTGGCCATTTGTATGTCTTTTTTTGAGAAATATCTCTTCAGTTTAGTTCTTCACTTTTTATTAGAATTTTAATTTGGTGTCTAGTTTTTTTCAACTCTTCATGTATTCCAGATATTAGTCCTTGGAAAAGGGACAAATAGCTAGGACATTTTTATTTATATTCTGTAGGTTGTTTCTCCACATTAAGGGTCTCTTTTGCTGTGAAGAAGGTTTTTAATTTGATATAATTTCATTTGTTTATTCTTAGTACTATTTCTTATGTAATTGGAGTTCTGTTCAGAAAGGCCTTGCCTTTGCTTATATCTTCAAGAGTTTTACCCATCTTGTCTTCCAGTAGATATTTTTTCTGCTTTACCATTTAAATCTTTTGATATATTTTGATTTTGGTTTAGTTCATAGTGAGAGACATGAGACTACATTACATTTTCTGCATGTGGGAAGCCAGTTTTCCCAGCACTTTTTGTTAAAGAGTCTATCTTTCCTCCACCCCAAGTTTTTTGGCACCTTTTTTAAAATCAGGTACCTGAATGTGTCTGGGGTTTCATTTTCAATCTTTATCCCATCCCACTGATCCACTTGGTTATTTTGTTTTCACTTCCATATTGTTTTTCTCACCGAGGCTTTGTAATATAACCTGAAGTGCAGGCTTGTAATGTCTCCTGCTTTTGTCTTGCCGGCAAAGACTGCTTTTACTATTCTAGGTTTCTTCTGGTTCCATACGAACTGTAAGATTGTTTCCTCTAGTTTTATGAGGAATGCTGTTGGTATGTTGATTGGGATTGTATTAAATGTATATATCAGTTTTGGAAATATGACCATTTTACCTATATTGGTTCTTCCAGTTAGAAACAGAGGATATTTTTCCAAAGTTTTCTTCGATGTCCTTTTTCAGGGTACTGTAATGTTAATTATAGGGATCTTTCACTTAATCTTGATGCTATTGTGAATGGCATTGTTTTCTCAATTTCTTTCATGGTGAGTTTATTATTGGTGTACAGGAATGTTATTAATTTTTGTGCGTTAATTTTGTATCCTCCTACATTATTAAATCTAGCTTTTAATTCTTGGAGTATTTTGGTTGGTTGTTTTATTCGGGGTGAAATGCACATAATATATCTTGACTCTTCCTTTTACCCCAATCTCCTCCTTTTTCTTCAAACCCTTTTCCCTTCCTTTGCCCACCAATGGCTCACACACCTCATACCTCATTTGTAGTAATTGAGAACAGTAGAAGGAGAAATATATTCTTATGATAAGCTTCTAGTTGTCATGATTTATTGAAAATGTATGTGGTACCTGACACTGTACTAAAATCATCTTAATTTTCACATGTAAAGTTCAAAAACTGCACAGTTAATATCCCCTTCATATAGATAAATAAACAAAGGCTTGGGAACGTTAGGCAATTTGCTGAACTGTTTACTATACAGCTAAACTGTAACCAAAATGGTTCTGGAATCTTGATAGGGTGACCTTCAGCCAGAGTTTCTAATGTCGACTCTCTTCAGTGCTACATAGAGCCATGTACAGAACGCTAAGGCTTAGGAGAAGCCAGAGCTGACTGCATTTCTCAGAACTTCCTACATTGCTGTCTAATTAAGCGTCCCCACCTTCTTAAAGTTGGCCAGGAGCAGCAGGAAGTTCTGGAGGAGGGCAGTTATAAGTTTGGGATACTATTCTGAAATCTCTGTCCTTTGTGCTTCAGGAATGAAAATGGTCGTGTTGCCAAGGAGGGGCTGCCTTCTCCTTTTCTGTGTTCCTCTGATGCCCTCATTCTACGTTTCCACCTGGAAATGTGTGGACCATAAATGAACATATACTTCACACTTAGAGTGCTTATTTTGACTATTTAAATACTAGACAGGCCTTCTATATAATGGTATATTAATGCAGTAAGAAACGTTTGAAAAAATGGATATTTTTCTACTCTTTACTTCCTGCCCCTCTGAAATGAAAAGTTACTAATTTCATAGACCTAAAATTGACTGATTCAAGTTTCCAATTTATTACGCTGTAGAAACATTTTAAAATTTGCCAAGCCCCCCCCACGCACACGCACACATACACATACACACACACACACACACTCACACATTCACACATATGCACAGAAGCACATTACTGAGGAAAGAAAGCTCTCAGTTCTCTGGATATGAGGTACAGTTCTCTGATTCTAATGTACTGTTATCCATTTTAAATCTTGTGTCCAGAGAGTCGGTCTAGGGGACATACAGAAAATAACTTTGAATAACAGGGGTCAGTCCCTTTACTGGTTCATTGACGAACATGCAGAAAAGTCCCAGTAATTTGCTGCAGTGAGGGAAAACAAAACAAAACAAAATCTGACACTAAAATATTCTGATTTTTATTCTTACTTAATGGTAAGTGATGCATAAGAAGAAAAACAAGAGGTGATACTGTTTACACAGTCCTTTACTTTCAAAGGTATAACACCTGTAATGCGTTAACAGAAACAATGTGTAATATGAGATTCCATGTATGTATGTATGTACTAATCTTTGTGCTTAAGTAATCAATTGATATATGTAATTTAATCAATAAGTTGTATAAATTCCAAATTTTAAAAAGAAATAGGAGATGACAATATATACTAAAATTTAGTATAATTTAAAATCCAAAGCTCCAACTCAGAATACACAGCTTAACACATGACCAAGATAAATTTTGGAATGCAAAAGAGATTACTGAAAAATCAATAGGACACAAAGAAAATTTTAAAATTTCTATGAAACTATGTGTCCGCACATTATTTAATTTGTCTGTTTACATTTGTGTGTATCAATTTAAATTGCAATGCAATTTTGACTATGTATTGTTATATGACACACCTTGAAGCAAAGTTGAATTAAAGCCTGTATTCTAGTATTTTGTAAACTAACTTTACTTCTGACATCATGCCAAAAAATGCAGTGCATAGCAATTAGTAAGTATGAATGGATGCAATTTGAAAAACAAGATAAAAGGCACAAAGCAATGATTTATTGAAAATATTATACTAGAAGCAAAAGTGCATGTGCTTATGAGATTACTTCTGACCTCTTTGTTTTGCATAAGGTGGTCAAATAAAATTATAAACAGACAATGAAACTGCTTACTTATAAAATTGTTAAAATTGGTATAGTCACTATTTGAAATAAAGTAAATCACAGAGTCTTTAAGGATTTATTCAGACTTATTACAGTACCATTACCTTAAGTACTTCATTCTTACAAACATCTGTTTTTTTCATTATATTTTTGGTAGAAGACGAAATAAACTGATATATTTAGTAGTCAACAGACTTTGAAATTTATGTATTGATTTGAAAATGAGGCATTGTTCCCTTGCTATTAAATTCCAAAACTCCATATGTATTATTTTATGAATTTCCATGTAGTTCCATTTAGGATCTCTCTATCACTTGTAGACCGAGATTGGGCACGTTCAGAGTGGTATGGCTGTAGTGACTAACATTTTCAAACAACTCTTGAAAGTCTTTGTGTATCAAGGACTTCTCACATAGTTAGTCTTTATGTTTATCAATAAAATAAACTGAGAGTCAGTAGGTTCAAGGAACTTTATCAGGATTGCAAAAACAGTCAAGATAAATAATAGACTGAGTGTTAAAAATAAGGTCATCCTCTCTTTATATCCAAGACTTACTAACACTTGGCACGTCCTCAGTCTTTAGACACCTCAGTACTGGAAGCGATCAAGAACTGAACCCCCAGTCTTTGCCTTCAGAGAATATTTCTTCCAGTTTGACTCCCTGGGTCATTTTTAATACTGCTTTCCTTTGTCTACTTAATCATCAACACACTTCTTCTGTTTTATACACCAAGGATTAGAGGTTTTCAAACTGTTCTATGTGACGCTTTACATTTGGAAATAATATTTATATTTTTAAAATATTAACACTATCCCTAAATATTTATAAATACAAGCTTTCATTCTAATAACCCTACTATAGTTTTATATCTCCTTGAATTAACCAGTTAATAAATTCACAGTGCTTTATTTGAGCACCGTTTAGGCATTTAGGAGGAGAAATAGCATTTCAGAAAATAGACAATGCTTTCCTAACGTTGCATTTCCCCTGGGGAACTCCAGCTGTATATTCTGTGAAAAACATATCCCACACGCATTACTGGTGCCACTTCATTTCACCTCTGTATACTTCAGGATGTCATTGTGCAACTTCTGATAAAGGATCTGACACTCTCCACTCCTGTTCTACGCATCTCCCACACCCTGACACAAGCTCCCTTAAGGCAAATGGGCTTTATAAATATGAAATTCTTTCTTTTCTGTTCTAAACCCTCTTTGAAGACAATTTCCAAAGCTATTTTTTATATCTTTGTATCATAAAATTAGCATTACTGATATAAATATGGAGTGATGTCTTTCTGTAAGTAGAACACATGTAGATGATAATTCTATATATTAGGCAACTGGAAAGCAAATCCTACATAAAGTCTGGATATTTCATTAATGGAAAGTGTATATGTGTGTTTTATGGTGAAGAAATGGATAAAATAGGAGTGAACATTTACAAAAAACGTTCTCTGGTCTTTAGTATTTATAATATAAACTAGACCAAGCATAAAATATGGAAAAAATATAATTAGTCAAAATAGTTGAAAGAGAGGCAGTTGAGAATAGCATTCTTATCTGAAAACATGTGGTAAGGAAAACAAACAAAATTCCAAATCAGAACAAGTATTGCTTTGCTATTAGCACTAGGTTAACTTTGTAGTAGTTAAAAGTCAGATAAACTCAACCTCAAAATTCCCTGCATAAGTGGGCTGACTTACACATGGACTTTGAACAATATTCTATGGTTCCTAAGGTAGTGCCTCAACTCATTACGTTTTGCCTAACAGCTGGAAAGTAAATTATAGTTAATAGAAGTTGATATTTGCTTAAAGTGTGAGAAATGTTTAAGTCTTTGGAGAATGCATTGGTCTTTCCTTTTAAAAGTTCTGCAAAATAAATTCTAAGCAACATAACTTTATAGGAAAATCTCAAAATGATACAAACACTCCAAAAAGTTGAGGTGAATGATAAAAGTATGTTTTTGGAATCAGGTCTAACATAAAACATATACATAAAATTGGCAATAAAAAGTTAGTGCAACGATAATCTAGTGAATGTAACAGAAAATAAAGGATGGTCGCATGAGAGTATTATTGTGTCAAACAATTGGCTTAGGGAATCAGACCACTGCAATATGTGTTAGTCATTTAATATCATTATTATTTCATCAGAATCACCTCATAGAGTTGGAAATATTATGCAGGTCAAATTCTGAATTCCTTGCCCAAATCCACAAAAGGTAAGGGACAATAGCAGAGCTAAAATGAAATGTCAACCATAGGACGTCATAGCCTTAAGGGCTAGACTTGCCTAAAGAAATTAAAGGAATAAAAGAAGGCTGGGAGTGTGAGTCAGTGGTAGAGAGTTTACCTATTCTTCGGAAGGCCTTGATTTTGATCTTAAGCACTACAGAAACAACAAAGGATAAGTGACATCAGTTTCTATAAATTACTTGCAGAATAAAAAAACACTGTTTCATTCCTGTCATAAAATAAAGCACTCTATTTAACAAGGTTTCTGAATTTATTAGCAAAAAGTCAAATCCTCTTTTTAAATTCCCTTCATAAATATTACAGGCTTGCTTAATATTTAGAGTACATACTTATACATACTTGTTTGTCTGTGTGTTGGCCATAATATCCTGTGTTAAACTGCATAATGTTATGAAACTTTTTGTATGCCATAATAATTACATACAGACCACCCAATTGAGAGAATAACCATAACAGTCACTATAGTATAATCAGGAGGTTTCACTTGGTGATCCAACAAACTTCCCTTATATTCTAACCCTTAGATTTGCCTACTCTGGGCTGAGAAAAATAAATCAAATAAATAATAAAATATCGAGGAGTTAATTATATGAAAAAAGTAAGGGTATAAAATTTATTGAATGCCCACTGGATGAAGCCGCTGAAGCAGTTTTTCTCAGGAAGAGATATTTGAGGTAGCTAAATAAAATGAGGGAAAAATCCTGAAGGATAGCTGGGGGAATGGTGTTACTGGCAGAGAAAAAAATGAATACTGTGCTTGGTGTATTCAAGGAATACCAGATATCCACATTCCTGGAGGAGAACGGGCATGGGGGATTGTAGAAGACACGATGGGATGGCCAGCGCAAACTCATGCAAGAGGCCGAATTGACTCTCAGCTAGGGAATTCTGATTTTAATCCAAGGGTAATGAGAAACAACTTTGTAGATAGATAGATGGGTAGATAGATAGATAAATAGAGAAAGCCTACTCTCCCATTATTTTCCAAAGTGCATTGCTTAGAGCAATTTTCTTATGATAATATCTAAAGGGCAAAAGGGGTTGCTTTGAGCTAAAGAAGTTTAAAAGGTGCTGCTTATGTTCTTTGGCATTTTCTGTCTTGAGAATCAATAGTACTTATTGCAATTCTAATGACTTGTTAAGTCTCACATAAAGAAACAGGCTTATACTTTACAAATGTATTTGTAGATTAAATATTTTCAATATTTAATGCTTGTTCTTAATGCATAGAAATAAAATTATGTAATATACTCCCCAAAAGAGGAATTACTAGATTGTTTTAGAAATGTTGCTCTAGGGAGGTTTTGTGTTTTTCTTGGAGCCTCATGGGGCTTGGAGGGGGGAGTGAGTGAGCACTGGGATTTGAAGACCTTCTCACCTACCTTCCACTCTGTTTGAACAGAGATCCACTGTGACTTTAAACATTTTTCAAAGTGACATTCAGTTGTACAGGAAAATAAGATATCATTGGTTTTTGTAAGTTTTTCTTTAACTTTAGTGAATTTATTTTATGGCCAAAAAGCGAACTTATAATCCCCACAAGACAGAGGTTTTCCTCAGAATTGGATAACTTCACAAGAAGCAGGTCAAAACTTGAATCTTAACTAAACATTTCCCAATCTTTTACCATTTATCGTAAAAATCAGATATAAGAGTTAATTTTAGACCCAGATGTTAGAATAAATTGCATATGCTTTATGCATTTGAATGACTTCATTGCTACTGTTTTAATAGAGTACTTTTTTAAGGAGACAGAAAATTTCCAGTAATTGAATTCCCATGCATGTGTATATCAGTATTAATATAATATATTGATTTTATTAGATCTAGCATATCATTTAGGGACAAATGGCACATTTCTGTGAGTTCTAAGTTTCAAAAATCTTCCATATTTACTATATCCTATTTTTTCCCTCCTTCATGCTTTTTCTCTTTCAAAAGACTTTACTGTTTAGAAATGTTTTAGTTCACATCGAAATTTATTAGAAAGTACAGAGAATTCTCAAAAGCTTTTTGCTCCTATATGAGCAAAGCCACCCACAGTGTCAACCTCTGGCTTGAGAATGCTGCAGTTGTTAAATATCAGTGAACCTACACAGGCAAATAATTACCACCTGAGCCCATACTTTGCATACGGCTTCACACGTGGTACTGTACATTCTGTGGGTTTTAACAACTGCGCAATGATACAGTTGGTCTGCACCGTAAGGAGCACATGCAGCATAAGCTCCAACTGTAAAAATTCCCTGTGTTCTGCCTTTTCTTCTTTCTCTGCAGTATCAATAAGCTTTCCCGTTGACGGTGGAAAATACCTACTACATAGAACATAAAGGAGCAGAGGTTTCACTGTGCTCACAGCTTTAGTGGATTCCGCAGCCAGAAACACTGCTGTGGAAAGACACAGTAGGGCAGAGATGTTCAGTTCTTGGCAGAGGGGAGACAGCAGGAAAACAGTACCAGAGGAAAAGAAGCAAAGGTCCAGATGTAGAAGCCAAGATTAGCCCTCTGTGACCTATCAGACACACCCACAGGTACACTATCGGAATCCTGAGCTCCCTGAAGCCAGTCAGGTTGACTGTCTACCTCCACTGGCACACCTCCTTCCTAGGGTTTCTCTACCATCGATGTTTTTATCTTTCTCGATAGTGTTGCGATTCCAAAATGTCCTATGGCTCGAATAACACAGCATAGAGCACTTACACCTCTGAGAAACTTCTCAGTGTCTGGATCTACTTCAGTTTCCTTCTCCAGTCAGCTACTGAGTAATATCTTAGCTGTTTCTAAGGTTTGGCAAGTATGAAAACAACTGTTAAAAATATCCACATGCAGGTTTTGAGGTGAACACAAATTGCCAGTTCCTTTTGATTGATATTAAGTAGTGCAGCTATTGAATCACATGACAAGAATGTGCTTGACTTTGTAAGAAACTTGCACAGTGTCTTTTAAAAACAGCAGAAGTATTTAGTGAATGAATGATGGTTACTGTTACTCTATTACCTTTCCAGCATTTCATGGTGTCAGTGTTTTGGAATCTGGTTACTCGAACAGATGCTGTAGCATCTCCTTGTTTCAGTTTAAATTACCTTAGGTCTTATGATATAAAGAACCTTTATATATATTCCTTGCATATACAGAGATATATCCTTTAATGAGTATTTTAAACATCTGTATGACTTCCTTAATATGTATTCCTTAATGAGATATTTTAAACATCTCTATGTATTATTTGATGATCCCATGTTTGATAAAGTTCCTCATTTTTTTATTGTTAAATTTTAAGAGTTCTTTGTATGGTTTAGAGAACAGTACTTTATCACAATATATTTTGTGAATATTTTAGATGTGTTAAGTATACATACCAACTCAAGATAAATTTATTATGTTTCAAAAGTATATACTAATAAAAAGTAAATGAAATTATTTCATGCAAAGTGATAACAGAAATATTACTTTTTCTCAAAAAGGTATAAAATTAAAGAATTGCTTGCTTTACAATTTCTATGCTGAGATTTTTTTAAAATTTTTTTTTCTTTTTTTGGTCCCAGGAATTGAACTAGGGACATTGAGCTTGCTAGGCAGGCACTGTGCCACTGAGCTATCTTTCTGGCTCTTTAAAATTTCTAGATGGAAAATAGAAAAGTATTTTATATGGACTTGTCTTTTCATTCTCTTGAAAAATGTCACAAGCAGAAAATATTGCTTAATGAATTACAATGAATGTATGAATTACAGCCTCTCCATTCTTTCATTCCTAAACTGTTTCCTTGCTGCTTCATCTTATATGCTATCACTATATCTAAAATTAGCTATATTTTCTTCTAGATGTGTGTTTTACAGTTTGTTTTACATTTAGTTCTGTAACCCATTTTAATTTTTTTTTATAAAATGTGTAAGTTCTGTTGTCTCAATTTTTATTTTAACAAAATATGTAATGGGGAATAAGGGGAAAGATAAAGGGAAAGATGCAAATGATGGTACAGTTTTTGATTTTAAGATTTGTGACATCCAATTGTTTAAAAAACAGCAGGGTCAAGTGATGACTGATTGAAAATTATGGTACCAAGGGGCTGGGGATTTAGCTCAGTGGCAAAGCGCCTGCCTGGCAAGTGCAAGGTCATGAGTTCGGTTCCCGGTACTGGAGAAAAACCAAAAAAAAAAAAAAAGAAAGAAAATTATGATACTACAAGCAAAAATGATACATTCCCTCTCTTTAAACTGATTTAGCTCTGATATTTTTCTAAATGATGAAACCTTGGCTAATGCAAGAGGAAAACAAGTTAAAACCTAACAAGGGTCAAGTAAAAATAGCAACAAGAAAGACATGTAGTTACCTTCAAAGATAGGTCATAAAGATCAAGCAAGTTAACAATGTAAAAATTGTACATGGGAAAAGAATCCACTTTGAGAACTCATAGTAAAGGAATCAGAATGGAGAGTCCTTAAGAAGTGGAAATTCCAGTTGACCAGCTATTTCTGTTTTAGGTATCATCCCCTAAGAGTAGCCTCTTTAATAAATAGTGCTGGAAAAACTGGCTTTCCACATGCAAAGACTAAAACTAGACCCGTATCTATCACCAGGCACTAAGCTAAAGTTAAAATGGAACAAAGATCTAAATATTAAAACAGGAACAGTAAATCTCCTGGAAGAGAAAGAAGGTAGAAATCTTGAAGACATAGTGGTAGGCAGAGAGTTCATGAACAAAAACCAAACTGCATGGGAAACACTTCAGAGAATCAACAAATGGGATCTCATCTTATTAAAAAGCTTTTGCACATCAAAGAAATGATCAACAGAATTAAAAGAAACCCATGAACTGGGAAAAACTTATAGCCAACGGTCGCTCAGAAAAAGGACTTCTATCTAAAATAAATAAAGACTTAAAAATAATGAGACACCCAAAATTCAAAGACCCAATCCAAAATTGGCATCTGAGATGAATAGACACTTCTCAGATAAAGAAATATAAATGACAAATAAATATAAATAAATATATGAAAAAAGTATTCAGTAACATATATCATTTGAGAAATGCAAATTAAAACAACACTGAGGTTCCATCTGGCCCCAGAAAGAAGGGTTCTTACCAAAAAACCAACCAATAACAAATTCTGGAAGGGTTGTGGGGAAAAAGGAACTCCTTCCCACTGTAGACTAGTGAAACCACTGTGGAAATCAGTGTGGAGATTCCTCAAAAAACAAGGATTAGGTGCCATTCTACTCAGCTCTCTAGAGGTCCCATTCAACCCAGCTCTCCTCTTTCTTGGTATCCTCCAGAAGAACTGAAAACATCATACCATAGCGATACATGTGCACCCATGTTTATAGCAGCACAATTTGTAATAACTAAATCTTGGAAGCAGCCCAAATGCCCATCAACCGAGGAATGGATAAAAAAAAATCTGGTATTTATATAAAATGGAGAATTAGCTATAAAGAAAGATAAGCTGAAGGATTTTATAGGCAATTGGATACAAATAGAGATCATATTCAAAATTGAAATAAATCAGTCTCACAAGTATAAACATTGCATTGTCTCCTTACTGTAAGAAACTGAAGTAGTATATAAGATCCAAAAGATACAATAGATATTGTGAAAGGGAAAGAAACTCCTCAAAAGGAAAGAACTGAGATCAGATAAAGGAGAATGGAAAGAAAGAAGGAAGGAAAAATATATATATATATAAAATAGCTAAGATAATGGTACTACTTTTGCTATTGGTTTATTGAAAGAAACAGTACTTATATTGTTTGATCAATTTTACATGCCTATATCTGGTAATCTGAACAACTATTTTGAAGATAACAATATGCAATACAATGACCATTGTTAATTTCTTATCATCTGGCTTTGAAATTCTGTATCATTTTTGTTTTTTATTCTCTTTAAAATTAAAAAATAAGTAAATGATAGTGCCTGAACAAGAAAAAAAATAAAGTCATCATACTAGAGTGAGACATGCATATCCATGTTTATAACAGCACAACTCATAACTGCTAAATCTTGAAAGCAGCCTGCATGTCTATCAAGAAATGTGGCATCCATACACAATAGTGTACTATTCTGCCATAAAGGACACAAATTTGAATCATTTTAGGAAAATGGATGTACATTAAAACCATAATATTAAAAAAATACAGTAAATGAGACATCTAAGCCTAAATATTGAATAGTTCCTCTGATGTGAGAAGCCCAGAGCATAAATAGTTAAAGAGCACAAGAAAAGATAAAAAGTAAAAAGTTAATAACTAGATAGGTTGATCTTTTTCCAAAAGAAAAGAGATGAAAGGATGGAGAAGGGGGAGTGGAAGAAGAAAAGAATCCAGGTATGTTATACACGTGTACCAACTCTCCCAAAAAGAATGTAATCATCATATTTATTGGTACTGCAAACATGTACCAATAAACATAAAGTGGAAGAAAGTAAAACCTGGATCAATGGCCCTTTAAATGTATATATAAACACTGATATTAGTACAAATTATTATAACTCTTATTCATTGCAATAATATTTAAATCACTCAAAGACACTAAATCATGTATAAAATCTTTTCGTAATAGGAGGAAATCTATAGTTATAAAAACATTGGTTTGACATCCATCATTAATATTGGACAAATCCAAGTTTTGATGAATTTATGTGCATGTAGTACTCGGTCTTTCTATTGGCAAAAGAACCATCACATAATTTTTTTCTATTTGGCAAAAAACAGAATTAATGTTGGAGTAGAAGGCATTAGAGAGTGAACCCTGCCCTCACTAACACTTGCCAATAACAGGAGTCAGGAGGCCAACAAAGAAGAATAATATGTACAACACTTTTGAAACTATCAAGCCAGTGTACTGTTCACTTATCTTAAATTAGGATGGTCATCCACATGGTTATTATTCATACTGAGACCTGGAGCTGCAACTTTGCCACCTGGGTTTGAATTAAAAGTAATGGCTGTGTAACTAACCACTGTATCTTTCTGAGCCTCACATATGCCTCTTTAAAATGAGTGTCAGCGTGGTAACTACTTCACTGGGTTATTAAGAAAATTAAAAATATTCTTAGTGAGTGTTTGAAATGATGACGTGGTTGGTGTGCAGTCATCTCCATTCAAGAATCTGTAGGTATCAGCGTTTCTGGGGCTTGGAAGATTTCTAGAACATTCAGCTACTGCTCAGTTCTGATTATCAATTGAATTTGGTGAGTCTGGCAGACATACATCAAGTAGGTGAAAATGTCAAATTTGTAGTTGTTCTGTTATAGAAAATTCCATTAATGTTGGTAAAATTAAGAGAAAATGAAGCCGCCAAAGTTTTTGTGATATTTCCCAAACATAATTTTTATTTAAAAATATTTACACATGAATATATTAAAATTCCAACTTAAGTGATTTTATTTCATTTTAAATGGCTGCAATAATTTTTCCTTAAAGCATATAAAGTGGTTAATGTTTAACATTATTTCACTCAGCACACCCTGATTGTATATACTGATGAAAATATAATATTTTAATACAAACAAAATATTTTATAGTCATAGACATTCATTAGATAAGTAATATAATAAAGTTAAGACTATGTTACATTCAAGCAAACAGTAGAGGTAAAGATAGTAGTGAAAATATCTCAGAAAAAAACCTGATTTTTCAGTTCTTGAGTCTCTGTAATACCTGTGATCAAAAGACCATTTTATTATGACATTTGTGTAGATTACTTTCTGCCTATTGTACATCTTTCTCCCTACAGTGCACAGCAAAATGAATAGGTGATAGCGCCCAGTACTTG
The DNA here is from genome assembly GCF_000276665.1 of Chinchilla lanigera. Lineage (NCBI taxonomy): Eukaryota > Metazoa > Chordata > Mammalia > Rodentia > Chinchillidae > Chinchilla > Chinchilla lanigera. The sequence continues at coordinate 24,207,968 of NW_004955405.1, read as the reverse complement.
ACACTGATCAGCAGTCATTTGGACTTTGACAAATTCGATGTATTAAGCTTTTGCTGAAGGGATACACAGCAGAAAAGCTAGTTTGTCATTGTCACCAAGATACTCTTACTCTTTTTCCCCCAAAGAAAACACAAAACACTTTCAGATTAGTACATTAAAATTATTCCTAAACCTATGCATCTAAAGTTTTAATTATTTTATACTACTGTCTTTGAAGGTATCATGCTAGCCAAAATATTAACTCATCTCATTTTCTAATATTTCTAGCCAAAATATTAACTCATTTCATTTTCTAAGATTTTGTTTCATTTCAGATTGGGAGCTATTGGGGGCATAAAAATTATTTTCAAAATATTTCTTCTGTCACACAGGAGTTTCCTGTTGGCCAGAAGATTTAAACTACATAGCATTGCGGCTGGGGATTTAGCTCAGCAGCACAGTGCCTGCCTGGCAAGCGCAAGGTCGTGAGTTTGATTCCTGGTGCTGGAAAAAAAGAAAAACACCAAAAAAAAAAAAAAAACAACAACAACAACAACAACAAACAAACAAAAAAAACTACATAGCATTGCTACAACTAGCATATTTGTGGTTTTATATGAAGTAGCAGTTTTTAAGATTGTCAAGAGTTGAAAAATTATATTTCTCAAAATGCATGACTCCTTCATGATTTAGATATTCTTTTAACTGATCTGTGAGTAAAGTTTTGAAAGGAAATTGGCTACTTCTAAATTGCACTTTTAATGGCTAACATGTCTATCTAAGCTTCTCAGTGTGTCAAAAGTTTGGATATTAGCTATGTATCTCTTGCTAGAATTTTGTGCCTCATTTTACCTCATGTTTAAGGTAAAGGAGAGCAGGAATAAAAGAACAAGAATGGTAAAAAGTCATGGTTAAGTACAGAAAGTTTGGGGTGGAAGAATGTTAAATATAAATTTTATCACCATTTACTACACAGTTGTGTATAATTTATATTGATCATATAGTTGTTCTGTATCTGTTTATCTCTATCACGAAAAAATTCAATTCTAAACCTTGATATAAAACTCATCATATTCCACCAGTAAGTTATCACCTTATGCAAATCATGTCCATATTTTAAGAAATTAAGGGTGACTTACAAATTAAGATTCATGATTTCTGCTTGCACTTTGCATTAATATACATTTTGTTTCCTCAAGTATATGATAGACATTTTTACACATCTTGTATAATATTATACCTTTCTCTTTACATTCTATGTTTGTTCTTTAATCCAAGGTATTTTAAAGTATAAGGCTGCTTGGCAGATGGTGAAATGTGATTCTTCAGTAAAATATATTTTTGAAAAGCTATTTAAATTAAATTTAATTGAGAGCAGATATATCTTGAGAAGACAGGATATGAGTCTCAGTTGAAGTCAATATTTAAACATTAATAATAAACCTGATAAATGTATTAAGGACCCAATTTCTAGAAATCTAAATATCACTATCCTAAAAGAAGTAAATAGTTTAACTTTCACTATGTCTTCAACAGCTGTTGGGTAATTGATCATCTGATCATCATTATTTTTACATTAGAATGCTTAGTTTTACTTCTGGCATACAAAGACAGTAAAAATTTAGGGCAAAGAAGGTCTGAATGCAAGCAGTATGTTTTATTATCTAAAGGACCTGTTCAGATTCTGACTCACATTGCATTTTGTTTGATTCACAATGTCTCATTCTATTTTCTTAGTAGGTAAGAAGCCTAGAAATGTGTACCAATTTGAAAGAATATGCAGACCTTCAGCCTCTACATATTATGTAAATATTGATTCACAGACTATGACCAAACTATGTCCAAATAGTTCACGTAGCAGGTTATGTGGATTAGATATCATCCTCAACTAAAGTAATTACAAACTCTTAGGTAACTTGGAATGTGAGTTGATGTATCTTCCAAAGCACGATGTAATTCTTGAACTATTGTTATTTTATTCTGTGATTTCTGCTTGACGGAGAAGATCTGATATTTGGAGTTCATCTAGACATGATTTTGTGTTATAAGCTGCTCAGATGTGCTCCTAGTCATTTTTTGATTTTACAAATCTTGTCCAAATTTAGAGGTTGTTATCTATGAGTTCAGGAATACAGTAAACTTGTGAAATACATTTTTGTCCAAAACTACATAAATAATATCTGCTTTCAAATCAGACTTGAAAAAGAAACTTTAAAAGAAATTAATGGCTTTATTACAACTCCTTCAAAAAAGAAATAGGTTCATTTGAAACTAAGGGTAGAGGGGCTGGGGATTTAGCTCAGCGGCAAAAGCGCCTGCCTGGCAAGCGCAAGGTCGTGAGTTCGGTTCCCGGTACCGGAGAAAAAAAACTAAGGGTAGGTAGTGTACACTTCTAACTCTGTTCTCCCACGTCTATCATATTCCCTTCCACTCGTAGCATAAAGAGTGTTTCCACTCATAAATTTTCTGCATTATTTCTTAACAAATACAGTCAGCAGTTAGCCTTCTTTCATCCAGTACCTATACATATATCCCACATTCTTTCACCAAAGACTCATTTTCCTTTTATTACCTACCCACCACAAGAGAATGCCACAAGATAAATGGCTTTGTTGATTTATCTCCAACAAAGAATCACTATCCATTCATTGGTAGAATGTTTTTCTTGCTGCCTTAAGATCATTTCCCTAGGACTAAAATGTCTCCTTCTCTTCTAGGCCCCTTTCAGAATTCAGTATTAAGTAAGAGGTTTCATCACTTGATCTAGGAAGTGAAAAATCTGACTGTGGTCTTTAGCTTAATTGTGCCACGCTGATTGACTTGGAACTGCCTAGGAGACTAGCAGATGGCATTTCTGGGTGTGTCGCGGTGGGTCATGGAAGAATGAGCTTGGAGAATACATATGATCTCTGATCTTTCCTCTTTGGTGCTTTTTCCCTTCTCTGCTTTCCAGCCCCCAGGAGCTATGCATCCTTGCTCTACCGCATCCTTTCGCCATGATATTTCTGCCTTCAAAGGGGGCTGATCATGAACTGAATCCCATGAAATCATGAACTTAATTAAACCACTTCTTTAAGATGTGGGTGTTGAGTACTGTGCTCAGCAACAGGACACATCACCAATACGCTGCCTGAGATGTCCAACTGTTGAAATGAACTTATATAGTTGATCAATGTAAATTTTTATACATATATAACATACACACGATGGTGGGAATTTATACATATAAAACTATGCATGTATTTCATATATGTATGTGTGTGTATATATTTATATAAAAGGTTTATAGATACACATATATCTGCATTTACATCTCAAAGAGGTGGAAAGGAGACCAGATATTTTTTCCTTTCTGTCTTAGTTTCTTTTCTCTTAAACCTGGGATTTAAAATCATGGTCTTCCTCATGGTAGGCAAGTGCTCTACCACTAAGACTTGTCCCCAGGTGTGTACTCTCTGTTTAGAATAACTGGAATCAAGTCCTTAGTGACTAGAGTTTGTGACAAAGTACATATAATGAAAGTGTACACCATACTTGGAAGGTTTAAAATTTTCATAATTTTGATATAAGAAATCCTAACATTTAATTAAATTTTATTTTAATTCATCTATTTTTTGAAAACTTCATAATATGCCATAAAATTTTGACAGATGAAAAGAAAATATAGTTTATATTGTTTTCTCATGAGCACATTAGATTGCCATGTAGTAGACGAAGTTTTTTGAAAAATATTTTGTTGTATAGTTGTCTAGTGGAAAATTTTTTCAGTAACAATAGTAACTCGTCATACTAGAGAAAGGTTTGAAAATGTTTTAGATGAAAAAAATGTTTAGGATTTTCTAGAAAGTCATTTTAAAAGAGTATTTGACCTCAACTTTCTGACAACATTATTGTACAAAGTCATAAATGGTTTCTGGGCAGAATACAATCAACTCTGCAATTTTCTGTCTGTTGGATTATATTTGCAATCTCTTTAAAGCTCTTTTCTCTTTTATCTTACAGGAAGCCTTCCTTTAAAAAATGTTTCCCTCTTCCAGCTATTCTTTAATAATTGCTGATGAGCACATTTCTCTGCAGTATTTTCTAAATTCGGATATTAATTGAAGCATTCACTTATACCTCTTTCAACAAAAAATGAATACTCATTTATTGCCTCTTATGTGTTACAAACTCAAGGATAGCAGCAAACACTCTATGCTTTCAGTTTATATTCAGTTAGTCGTAAGAAGGTTTAAAGAAAATTAAAATAATAAAATAGTTTGTCAATAGTCTTTTTTTTTTTTTTTTT